>NC_046167.1:15720186-15800186 GCF_011064425.1 Rattus rattus | reverse complement strand
CTTGTCATGTCCAGAAGACACTGTTCCACAGCAGTCCACACTGACCTCTGACTCTTGCATTTTCCTGCCCCACCATCTGCAAAGTTTTCTGAGCCTTCCTGGGCGGGGTTGATGTAGATGTCTTCTTTAGAGTTGAACATCCAACAGTCACTTATTCTCAACCCTTGGACCAGTTATGAGTCTTAACTATGGTCCACTGCAGAAGAAGCTTCTCTGGCCAAGATCGAGAACAGCAGTAATGTGTACTCCTTGGTTTTGAGATAACTTTGTTATGTCTTTGTTGTTTTAAACCAATGCCCTTATGCTCCCACCTTAGGACATTCATGCTAATGTTCTCCTGTGTACCACTGAGACACATCCACATATGCTCTCTCATTTACTGTGCTTCCTTGTCAGTGTTTACTGATTACTTTCTGCAAGCACCATTTCATCTAGTTCTATTAAAATTATTCTATGGAAAAAAGTAAATTTCCATATGCTAATGCACGCAGTATTAAAATATATAGCACATCATTGTCTTTCCATTTCCTGCTCTTCCAGAGCTTTAATGATTGCAATTGAGACATGGGTTGCTTCAGGGGAGGGATAGGTATGGCCTAGATGAAGCCAGATGCCCATCGCTCAACCTTGAGCCTCTTAAATCCATAGCCAGACAATAGCATCAAGTAAATACTTTGGATTTGCAAAACCTAGTTGGTGTAGGTAGAAGAAAGGTGGCTTCTAACCTTCCTAAGCTGGATTTGAGGTTCTTCAACTCAATCTATGTTACTATCCTGTTTCCCCCAGGCACAAATTGAGGGGACTGAAAACTTCTCAGAGGAAGCCAACCCTTTGTGTGGTGTATTGTCCCTAATGTTGTGGGAGTAGTGGAGTTCAATCTGAGGTTCTAATTTTTTTGTGGATAATCTGAAAAGTATCTTTTGAGAGAAATATTATCACTCATGACATCTGTGATCAATACCATCTGTGTCACTGATTCAGCCTTACCAGAGGTGAGATCTGGTTCCTGATGTACATCGTAAGGTAGGGTTCGTTCATTCCACCACCGTCCTGGATCCTTATGGAGTTCTAGATAGCTCAATTTGACCAGGAAGCCAGAACTGAGCCACTGGTGGTTTTTTAGTCATAGGATAACACAAGTAACTCCGTGGGAAGCATATGAGGAGAAATATGTATCATCGGCCTAAAGGAAAAGCATAATTCCCCATAAAACACTGTGATTCTTATGGCTTATGCCATCACAGTCATCTTTACATATAAACCATGATTTATATTTGAGGCAGGTACTTTAATCAAACTCAAGAACAGTTTAAAGTATGTGATGGGAGCTAAGGACTCAGCAGGTAAAGTACTTGCTATGCAAGTGAGAGAACCTGGCTTTGGATACCCAGAACCCTCATCAAGCTCTGGACGCCAGCATTACTAAGGTGAGGTGGGAGGTAGAGACAGGGAATCACTAGAACTTTGTGGGTCAGCTACTGTGGCATTCATTATCTCAAACCGGATGGGACGCAAAGATCAACACCTGAGTTTGGAGGTCTCCAACCTCCACAAATATGCTGTATCATGTTCTCTCTCTCTCTCTCTCTCTCTCTCTCTCTCTCCCCCCCAGATTTCTTAAAAGAATGTGATAAATATGGTGAAATTTGGTACCAGTTAGCAAGTTAGAACAAATAAAATGTGCTACCTAGTTATGCCTCAAATCTGAAGTGATACTTTAAATCATAATTACATAACTACAAAGTGAGGGTCATTAACAATGGAAGCATCGATAGGCTAGTGAACTCTCAAGCTTTTGCATAGAAGGGAAACTGGGTAGAAAATGAGGGAACATAGAAGCGAAGATGTTATGTAGCTACTTCCTCCAACTGGAGGATGGAGAGGGGCTCAGAAGATTCCGAGAAAATGAAACATGCCAGGCCCAGGAATTACATGAAACGTACAAGTCTCAGAAAGCTTCTGAAAGTTAGAAAATCCACCAGATTCCCTCTTAAGAGTGTTTCTAAGAAGTAGCAATTCTGGAGAGAGGAGACCCTCTCAGTAGTAGAGCTTTCTTAAGTCTTACAGGGAGCTCAGGGGTGCAGCTCCTCTGACTCATCAGCCATGCTGGGGTAAGCTTTTCAATGATACCTTTGAGTCACTGTACTCCTGTCAGTCAACCCTCCCCCATGGGCCTATAGGTAACCTTAATAAACTAATTGGTTCACTCAGCTAGCCTTGGGTGGAATAATTTCTTTGTTTTGTTGGGTGAGTAGACGTCTGTACAAGCTTTCCCAGGGACCATCTCACAACAGAAGGATATTTTTAGAAACCCATATAAGAAAATGGATTTGGGGCAGAAGGAGAGAGCAATTCACAACTGCGATGAACAGAAGAGTAACTATTAGAATTTCTAAGTGTACAGATGAAAAAAAAAAGCCAAACAAACCAAAGGCCAGAGGTATTTATTATCATAAGCCTCTTGTCAATTTCACATAGTCTATCTGGAATAGAGCTGGGATTCTAATTCAGGCCTGCATCTTAGGTCATAATGATATACTACCTCTCAATATTCATATTTCTTGTTAATCTGTGTGTTTATTCATTTTAGTGCTGGGTACTCGATCCAGGGACTGACACACGCTAGCTAAGTGCTTTGTCATTGTGTTACATATCTTATATCTTGTTTCCATCACTTCACAAGTAAGGTATCACCAAGCATGATGATTTGGGATGATTTTGACTGTTTTTTTTTTTTTTTAACTAAAGTACTTAGTTAAATGAATTTGTTTTTAACAAAATGAAAAACAATATTCTTACCATTTTAACTATAGTTACAACTTCATACCAATAACATACTAATTTTGCAAAGTTTTTAGCTACAGACTATCAAATATAATAGAGAATGCAATTTAGTACTTTTGTCACAATATCAAAAATAAACAATTTTCTCAAAGTTATCAAAAGTGCCCCACTCAAAATCTTTTTCTTTCTTTCTTTCTTTTTTTTTTACACTTTTTATTGGATTTTCTTTTTTTCTTCCATTTTTATTAAATTGGGTATTTCTTGTTTACATCTCAAATGTTATTCCCTTTCCCAGTTTCCTGTCCATCAGCCCCCTAGCCCTTCCCCCTCCCCTGCTATATGGCTGTTCCCCTCCCCATCCATCCTCCTTGGTTGCTTTTGACATACCTTTTCATAGTTTGCATATTCACTGTGATGTGTTGACTTGTAGATTGTTTTTGCATTTGTGTTACTTGAGGTTCATTTATCTTCTCCACATCTTTTTTTGGGGGGTGGGGGTGAGGGCAGTGTATGTATCCATGTGTGTAACATGGGCGGTAGGCATATATATTTTCATGTGTCTGTTGCAGCAGTGTGAGAATGTGTGTATGAGTGTGGAGGCTGGAGGTTGATGGTAAGTACCTTCCCTTACTTAACTCTCCATGTTATTGCTTTTGAGGCAGAGTCTCTCCTTAGGCTCGGGACTCACCGATTTGGCTAGACCAGCTAGTCAGGTTGCCTGTTGGATCCCCCATCTCTGCCTCCCATTTTTCTTCCTGCTTTCAAAGTCATTCGTTCTCTTCAAACTGGAGCAATGTCTAGTGTCAGCTTTGTAAAGATCTTATCGATTATCTCTGTACTTATTGTTCCCTCTACACTTTCTCCCTGGTGGTGGACCACTGATTGGAGTCAAACAATTAGGAACCTTATTTCTCTGTTTTACTGTGTTCCTCCTCCTGCTGCTTCCTTCATCCTCTCTATAGAACTTGGGAGCTGACTCAGGACTTGTGTATGCACTTGGCAAGTATTCTCTACTGAGCTAGAGCCAACTTATTATTATTTTTTCTTTTTTTCGGAGCTGGGGACCGAACCCAGGGCCTTGTGCTTGCTAGGCAAGCACTCTACCACTGAGCTAAATCCCCAACCCCAACTTATTTATTTTTGAGAGGAATTCTCACTAAGTAGGACAGATTGGCCTCCAGCTGGTGATGTAGCTCAGACTGTCCTTAAAATTGTGATCCTCCTGCCTCAGTCTTCTGGGGAGCTGGAATTTTAAGTCTATCTCTATACATTCAGTTCTTTTGCTCTATCTGGATAAATTCTTCAGATTGACCTTCCAGACCATTAATTCTCTTTTCATCCATGTCTACCTAGTATTGATACCTGTCTATTGTTTTAGTGATTATCTCTCATCTCTTAAAGGCCTATGTGGTTACCTTTTACATCTCTTAAGTCACTTTTGACATAGTTTTAGACCCTGCAAACACTTCAACCGTGTCTTTAGTTAAATAGACATAAGTAGTTATTTACTGTTTTTTTTTTTTTTTGTTTTTGTTTTTTTTTTTTTTTGGTTCTTTTTTTCGGAGCTGGGGACCGAACCCAGGGCCTTGCGCTTCCTAGGCAAGCGCCTACCACTGAGCTAAATCCCCAACCCCTATTTACTGCTTTGTATCTGCTAGTTTCCACAGCAAGCTGCTGCTGCTTCTTCTGGCTGCTGCTGCTTCTGCTTTCTCCTCAACATCTAATGTCCATTTTTCTCTGAGCTACTCATTTCCATTGAACTTTTTGGTGATTGTGTAACTGTGAGATCACGGTGAGCCTTTGCTGAAAGGATTGCTGCTTGTTTCTGTGATTTACTGAGAGCGGGTTAATATACATACTACAAATTATCTAAAAATAATATATTACATGGATATAATACATTTAGATTTATGGTGATTGGGTTAATATATATAATAATGTAAAAATAATATATAATATATTAACCCAATATATGTATATTATAATATATATTAACCAACTTTCCATAAGTCTAAAATTATATGTATTGGCTTTGAGTTTTTAAAAAAAATCTCTTTGTCTTTTTGTCTTTATCTTTGTCTCTCTATATCTCTGTCCCTATCTGTCTCTCTCTTTCTCTGTATCTCTGTCTACCTCGAACCCCAGCAATTAATTTAAGCTACTGTGAATGCATACTAGGGCTAGCTCTTGGCTAAAACTTCCCAAGAACCCCTAATGCTTAGCCTCTGCTCTAGGGCAGAGACTTTCTCCTGGACTTACCCTTTCCTTTGCCTCCCCTTTTTCTTTTCGGTATTTAGACACAGGGTCTCATGTAACCCAGGCTGGTGTTCAACTCACTATATAGTTGGGGATGGCTTTGAGCTTCTGATCCTCCTGCTTCTACCTCACAAATGCAAGTTAACAAATGTGGGCCGCCATGCTGGGCATGGAGATCTCTTTTAAGCTCATCAGTAGGACATGGGTACACCCCTTCCTGATCGTGTTCTTACACGAAGAAGTGATCGTGTTGGGCCCTGCCTCTTGCTCCTTCTTCCTTATATAAATTAGCAGCTCACTGATGCTTTCCAAGGGGGCTGCATTCCCTCTTATCCACAATCTCAGTTTGTTTCCCCCAGTGGGAGAGTTACTCTAGGAGACCAAGAGACCCCGTCTCCAAGAGTTTGCACAATTTTGTTTTTAAGTAGTAATTATAGGACATCACATTTCTCCTGGAACTTTGATCTTTTGTCCAAAAAAATTTTTTTTAGTTCATGTACCTCAGTGTAGATATATTTAAAATTCTTTGCCCCAGATATAATATAATAGGATTGCATAGTTAAAAACACCACGTGAATAAAGATGAGGCATATGCTTCAGCAGACTTTTACTGATACTGAATCCCCATGAACAGAATCTTGTACTGGGGGGGGGCTTGTAAAAATGATTGGTACATGAACTTTCCTGTAGAACCTTCAAACCCAGTATTGGGGGATAGGAATTATCTTTTAAAATTATTCAGATTTTTCATGAGACAGGGTGGCCTCAACTTTGACTTGGACAACCTTGGACTCCCGATTAACCTGTTGGGGTTTAGGTAGCACTGGCGATCAACACCAGATCGTCCTGCATGCTGGGTAAACCCTCCTGCATCTGGGCTACAGCCACAGGCAAACATTGACTTTTCTGTGCGGGAACTTACTGCGGAGCTGTGGTAGAGTGTATACAGTACATACTCCTATGAGATTATAGGAGGGGGATGTATCCCTGATGGGGCAGGGGAGAGAGAACATTGATGGGGAGGAGTAATGAGAGCACAGACATGAACAGGAGATGGGGCATTCTGGATGTGTTGGAGAAGTGCTGTCTCTGAGTGGATCTAAGCAAGGGCATGTGTACCATGTGCTCCTAACTGTGTGACTAACAGTGACAGCGAAGGGGGGCACGATGGGGGTTAGAGTGGTAACAGGGGCTAGAGAAATAGAACTAAGAAGGTATCTGTATATACAGACAGAGACCTACCTTAAGGAATTGGCGTGAAGGATTGTGAGACTCAGTTCAAGACCTGATACAGAAGCCAGCAGGTTATAAAAGGCTGCCTGCTTAAAGCTGCGAATAAAGTCCAAGGTTGCTGACGAATAGTTCTCTTCTGCTGCAGTGGGATGTGCAGGGGAGGGAAACCTGTCTCTTCCTTCTTTTTTTTTTTTTTTTAACCTATTCAAGAATTGTCATAGTCTTTAACAATCCCAACAAAAAATCAAAAATAAAAAAGAAGGAACTATTCACTTATTCATCTTGCTCATAGTTCTGGGGAGTGGTGTCCCACACAGGAGTTAAGTCCTCCACCTTATTCTAATCAAGATAATCAATCCGTCACAGGAACACCATGTAAATCTGGGTCTCATCAAGTTGACGGTTAAGATTAATCGTCACGTCCCTCTGTGGATAGACAAAAGCCCACTCGAAGTAGGAAGAATTTCACTCACAGGATACTTATTCAAATGTAGATCTCCTTCAAAAACACCCACACAGAAGACACCCAGAATACTGTTTAACCCAATATCAGGGTACTATGTCCTGGCTAAATGGACATCAAGACTAGCACAGGCAGGTTGTAGCAGAATTGTAGAGGAGTTCAGATTGTCTCAATAGATTACTTTCACCGACTACTTGCCTAGATTTGAAATTACATGGGAGATGCATACCTGGGCATGTATATAAGGACATTTTCCTAAGGTTTTAAAAAAGGAGGGAAGTCCATTTTCAATGTGCATGGTGCTGTCCTGAGCTGGTATTCTAAAGCAGAAAAGAGGAAGCAAATGGAGCGTTGGGATTCTTTTCCCATTTCCTGTCAACTGTGGGTACAATGTGATCAGGTACCTCCCCCCATGTTGAACCATATCCTTCCAAACAGTGAGCCAAAATGAGGCTTTCTTCCCTTAAGTTTCTTTTGACACAGCAATGAACAAGGAAAGGAATTTAACCTATTACAATGGGTGGGTTCCTCTTTCCATTGAAAGACAAACACAAAATGGCATGGAGCGTTGGGACATGGAGCAGAGAAAAATTCTCCAATAACTCAGAAGATTTTGCACTATGGCAAGATCTATTTCAAGTAGCTTCATGGTACCAGGCTTGATCTGGGTGACCAGCAGAAATATTAAGTCACTGCTGGGACTACATTATAAAAGATTAGTACTTCAGGGGCCAAGGGCGTAGCTCATACTGAGAGCATTTGCTCAGCGTGCACAGACCCCTGTACTCCATTCTGAGCATAGCAAGAAAACACAAGATTGTAGTTTCCATTTTGGATGTTTTCATACTCGCCAGCTAACTCTTTGGTGATGCTTACTTCTGAGTTGACAGAAACCTACAGAGAGACCTTCATGTGGAAGTGCTGATCCTTCAGACCCGACAGCCAACAGCTGAGAGAATGAATCTGCATCCAGGTAGAGTCAACCTTCATGTGCCAACCAGACTCTGTATTTTAAAAAAAATGTTGAAATAAAAAAAAAATACTGTTTTGGGCTGTTAGATCTCTGGTAGTTTATTATGAATGAATAAATTGATAGCTGGAAAAACAGCAGTGCCATCCAGCAAATGCCTACTTCTATAGTTTGAATGTATCCCCTCCCCTAAAGATCATGTATGGAAACTTGATCTCCAGCTTCATACACTGTCATATTTGGAGGTGGGGACTTTGGGAGGTTGGTAGATGAGGCCATTAGAATGGGGACTCATGATGGGAGTGGCGGTTTTTAGGAGAAAGAGACCTGGCCCAGCATACTTAGCCTCCACGGCTCCTTTGGCCCATATTACAAGACAGGAAAAGCGGCCCCCACAAGGCCTGGCACCTTCACAACCTTTCTTTCATTATAAATGGCCCAGCCTGTAGTGGATTCTATGACAGCAGAAAGCGAGCATCTGTGGATTTGGAGCATGTGGGCAGTTCTTATTTCTTAGGAGGAAAAGTCGTCTTAAAGGAAAGGGCGGTGATGAGATTGGAGAAGGCTTAAGAGAAAAGACGTGAGATGGAGGAGGAGGAGGAGGAGGAGGAGGAGGAGGAGGAGGAGGAGGAGGAGGAGGAGGAGAGCTAGTATCATCTCTGGTGACATGAATACACACACAGACACACACAGACACACAGACACACACACACAGACACACACACAGACACACAGACACACACAGACACACACAGACACACACACAGACACACACACACACACACACACACACACACACACACACACACACACACACACTTTGAGCCCTCGGCTTGAGGTTCCATTAGCCCATTCGAAAGCAAAGAAGGCTTTCCCCTGGTGGGCCATTTCAAATAAGAAGCCACTTGTGGCATCCTTGGGCCTCTGGGCACATGGTTTAGCAAGCAGATTACACCATTGCGTGGAGGGCCAGGCGTCTCTTCCTCCACCCAAATGGAAGCGAGTGCCAGGGTTCAGGGCTTGGCAAACAAAAATGGCAGCATCTCAGCCCACACTTTCCCCAGGGGTCAGCTGCCTTGTGCAACGTACCGATGGCACAACTGTCCTGGACTTGCAGCTACCTGAGCCTTCTTGTGAAAATCTATAAATATTCATGCAACTTTGATTCAGAGAAGGCCGTAGAGTTATGTGTCCTCAGAATTAGGGAAAAATAACCCAATTCTACTGAATCAAATTGTGTCCTGTTCTCATATGGTCTCTTTGGGACAACAATCTTGATTCTTTTGGCAGTTTTTTTTTTCCTTTGAGAATATCAATTAAGACAATATGAAGGGCTTCAGAAAGACCTACATCCCCGGGACAGGTACATACTAGTTGTACTGGCTGGTTTTGTGTGTCAAGTTGACGAGAGTTAGAGTGAAGAGAGAGAAAGGAGCCTCAGGTAAGAAAAGGCCTCTATGAGATTCAGCTGTAAGGCGTTTTTCTCAACTAGTGATCAATGGGGGAGGGCCCAGCCCATGGCGTGTGCTGCCATCCCTGGGCTGGTGGTCCTGGGTTCTATAAGAAAGCAGGTGAGCAAGTCAGGGGAAGCAAGTCAGTAAGCAGAACTCCTCTGTGGCCTTTGCATCAGCTCCTGCCTCCAGGTTCCAGCCCTGTCCTAAGTGTAATCCGAATAAACCATTTCCTCCCCATCTTGTGTTTCGGTCATGGTGTTTTTGTTGAAGCAACTGAAATCCTGACTAAGGCACTAGTTAACTGTTGCAGTATCAAAACTTCCTTCTAATTATTTTTTAAACTGAAAGGTCGGCTCTATGTTCTTATATCTTGTACAAACACTTCAGTTATATACAACGCTGTAGTTTAAAACCAAAGAACCCAGAAGTGCAAAGGACAAAGCACAGTGTAAGAGGACCAAATGTCATGGTCATGGTCCTATGATGTGCACTGGTGGAAGTGGGGATGTTGCCTGAACAGTACATGTGTGTCTACTCAACATGTATCAAGGCAGATCCTGGGTCATGCTTAGAAGAAGAAAAGATACCAGAAATAAAATAGACATTTCTAATATTCAGTCTTGTTGTGGAGACATTTTACAACATGTCCTGGTCAGCAGAAAACCATGATGGACTTAGAAGAAAAAGGTAGAAAGTTTTCGTCTTTCAAAAGGTAACAGGCTGGCTGCCGATGTAGCTCAGTTGATGGCGCTTGCTTCTCATGTGTGGAGCCCTGGCTTTAGTGCCCAGAACCACACAAACTGGATATGGTGTAATCTTAGTCCTCAGAAGATAGAGGCTGAAGGCCCAGACCATGTAAGTTCCCCTTTGCTATACAACTTTGAGTAAGTTCAAGGCTTACTCAAGAAAAGTGTGTGGTCTCCAAAAAAAGTGTGTATGTGTGTACACATGCCCATGCTAATCTTTTTCATATTTGACACACAGAGCCCTGGCTGAGGTCAGCAGGTTTATGTAAAATGAACAATAAGAGAAATGTATTGCAGGGTATGTGTGTTTATTTTCACCTTGTGGCGAGTGGCGATCAATGTACAAATCAGTACATCCAAGGTCTACAGAGCAACAAAGAGCATGCCTGGGGCTCCAGCCCAGGCTTAGCATCTTTTGAACTCATCTATAGATCAATAATTGGAAATTGTGTGGTGCAGAGTGGCCGGCTAGGTGACTGTGGAAGACAGAAATCTGTGGCAAGAATGCCGGCGAATACTAACGAACTTTGTCACTTGGAGAATTTTGCAAGGCAAGGTAAGGAGTGGCCTCAGGCTAGGATTAAGCCTCAGGTTTGTGGAGGGTGAATATTGAAGACACAGCGGAGGAGAAATAATCTGATTCCCTGTGCTATGAGCATCAGCTGAACACTTAGGAGCCAGGAAAAACGGATGACGAATCTTGGGAGGGAAAGGTCATAAAACTCCAAATCAACAGTGAATCACGTTGTTGTACGGTTCTGATGCACCGTGGAAAGTGGAGAGAAGTGTGGCACCCCATTGGCAATGTGCAGAATGTCTGTGTGCCTGCAAAGCAGAGCTCCTTCTCGCAACTCTTAGCTTTAGGTCCCATCCAGGGATGGATGAAGGCAGGGACAAGGGAGGCTCTCTGCGCTGGAGGGATGGAAGTGGACGGAGACAGGCATGGGCACCAGACGTCCTTGGAGATGCTGATCTTCCAGGAGAGATTTGGGAAACTTGAAAAGTCCACCATCATGAGAGCAATAACTCTGATGTTGACCTTGGACACTTACACGAATTAGGTAAAGGTGTTATTCATGATGAGCAGGGAGATGCTCTTGCCAGGGCAAAGTTAACTGGCTAGCTGACACATTTTGGCTATGTCTTCCTGCTTTGTGGAGGCTCCAGATTTCAGATAGTCTACACCTAACACTCTAGTTTCTAATCTTTTATATTTTCGACATACTTATTTGTTTGTGTGTCTGTGTGCGTGTGTTGTGTATGTATGTTCATGTTTTCATGTGTGTGTGTGTGCTTGGTGTTTATGGGTAAACAAGTATGTGTTTAAGGGGCACACAGAGGTCAAAGGTAAACAACAGATACCTACTTTCATCACTCTCTCTTGTTTGTTTGTTTGTGACAGGGTCCTAGGCAGCCCAGGCTGGCCTCGGAGTCACTATGTAGCAAGGATAATCTTGAAGATCTAATCTTCTTGCCTCTGAAGTGCTGAGGTGACAGGTGTGTGTCACCGTGCCCGGCTCCACCTTATTTTCTGAGACAAAATCTGTCACTGAACCAAGAGCTCACTGGCTGGCCAGTGGGCTACTGGATTCCTCCTCCCCCGTCTCTGTGTCTGAAGGGCTGAGATTCCAGGAAGGCATCACCATTCCTGTTCTTTTTCTCCCTTTAAACACAGGTACTGGGAATCCAATCAGGGCCTTATGGCTGTGCCATCTTGCAATCCCTTGCTATCTCCTTTATCCTTCTACTATGAGTCATTCATTCTTCTAGCACAGCGTCTTCTTCCCCTTGGCTGTTTTACTTAGTTAAGGGTCCAGACTTAGCAAACTTGCTGTTGACCATCATCACCAAGTAAAACTCATTTTCAAGTTGCTTGTGTCTTATGTGCTCATCCTAGACGCATCAAACATTACAAAGAGTGTTATTATTGCTGCCGTTTTACCTCCTCTTGCAACTTTCTCCTGATCAATTTTTTAATTCATTTGTAGCATTTCTTGGAATGACTGAATCTTCATGCTTTTGGACTCTCCCTGTCCTATGACACCCAAGACCCAGCTACCTAGCAGGTACTAATTTTGACTGGGAGATGGCTCCGTAGGTAATCAGTAGCCAAGCAAGCCTAATAGCCTGCATTTGATACCTGAGCCTCAGATGAACAGTCCGATGGGGCGGACCAGCTCATCCTGAGGGAGCTGTGCAGCAGCAGTGTCAACAAAATAGACCCTGCCCGTCCCACCAAGGTGGACGGTGAGAGCTGACTTTTGAAAGCTGTCCTCTGACCTCATTGTGTAGGCATCCTGGCATGCTGGAACCTACACACACACACACACACACACACACACACACACGCGCGCGCGCGCTCAGAGAGAGAGAGAGAGAGAGAGAGAGAGAGAGAGAGCGCCAGAGGCAGCTAATCACTGAGTAAAATTATAGAACAGATGTATGGGAAGATAACTACAATATTTTTGTAGAGTGGGGTGTGGTGGAGATGAGACCCAGAACCTGTGCACGACAGACAAATTCTCCACCATTCATCTGCAGCTCCAGCCTGCCTCTCCCATTTCTAATAAAGAAAACCCAGGACAGGTATTCTCCCTGTCAGCTTGTTTCAACTCTGCTTCGTAGTCTCCAGCCCGGAGATGAAGCCCATTGCATAGGTTGGAACTGCTTTGGAGAGGAAGCTGTGTGTGTTTGAAGCAGAGCTCTCTCAAGAGAGAGCTTATCATCTTGCTATTGCAGCTGCACACTATCACTCGGCCTGCCTTTCTGTACTCTTTTTGCTCTTGTTTGGTTTGGAGATAGGGTCTTGTTGAGTCCAGGCTGGCTTTTAACTTTTTAGGTAGCCAAGGATGATTTTGAACTCTTGTTTCTTTCTTCCACCTCCCAAGTGCCCTTGTTAAACATGAGTACCATCATGGCCGTGTATGTGTATGTGTGCATGCATGTGTGTATGTGTGCATGTGAATGTGTGTGTGTGTGTGTGTGTGTGTGTGTGTGTGTTTTGCTGGTATCAAATCCAGGTTTCATACACACTAGACAAGCAAGCACACTTCCAGCTGAGATACATTCCCAGTTCTTCGATTTGCTTATTTTAAAGATCTACAACCTTCCATGTGTCTCTTGATGCAGTAAGTGATCAATTTGGGAAAATAGCCTCATGCACTAAGGAGTCTTAAGGTTTCCAAATTGTCACTCTAGCTAAAACCATCTCCAACTGCTTTCTTTTTCTCAAAGTAATATCCTTGTATTCTAGCCAGACTCAAGCCCCATCTTAAACTGAGAATTTGCAACGTTCTGAAAGCAGAAGCAGGCCAATGGCCACCCACTCAGCTTAGATGGGTCCTCTTAGGTTGCTTTCAGTAGTTCTCTTTGTTTCCGCGGCTTTCTATCGCAGCAGACCATATGATCTTAGCAATTTGTTTCCTTTCAAAGTCTTTGCAACACTATTGTTTGCTTCTTACTCCACATTGGCTGGCACTGCTCTACAATGAAATCATATGCTTGAATTATAAGGGTCTATGTTTATAGCTGGAGCTCATACAAATGGTAGTGGGGTGCTGGGGGCTGGTACTTCGTTGATAGAGTGTTTGCTTAATGTGCACAAAGCCCTGGCTTCTATCCCCAGCACCACACAAACAGGGCACATACATATCCATCACATAGAATGTTCCAACAGGCTTTTTTTTTTTTTTTATGTCTGTACATTTGAGTGGAGGTGCAGCATGTGTGGGGAGGTCAGGGGACAATCTCGAATGTCAGTCCTCAGGTGATTTCCACCTTTCTATCTGAAGCAGGATCTCTTACTGGCTTGGACATTATTCATACAGGCCATGAAAGTTGGCTTTTCAGCGTCCAGGGATCTCTCCTCTTTTAAGGTAGTTGGCATTACAAGCAGGTAGATCCTAAGACTCCAAACTCAGGGCCTCTTGCCTACAAAGCAAGTCCTTTACTCAAGGGGCCACTTAATCCAATGCTGGGGAGCATAATCTTTTATAGGTGTTTGTGCCTTGGGCGCTAGATAATTTTTGTTGGGCCATGAGATGTGCCCTTTTCATGATTTGTGATGAGAGCATTGAAAGGAAGTAGTGAATGACTGAAAGACTATGTTACATTGTGATTAGCTAGAGACATTAGTTAACGGGCTGAGAAGTCTGAGAAGGAAGTTCTTGTTGGATGAGTGTATACCTTTTTTCTTTTTGTTGTTCTTATTCTTTGGAATGAAAAGTTATTACCTTATGGAGTAATCATGGAGTCAACATGGGGTTATAGGGTACAGGGCATATTACATACATAGGATATCCTAATGAAAAACCTTCCCAAGTCTCAGAGCATATTGAACCATAGGGCTAAAATTCCACTGCATAAATTGTCGTGGTTCGTGTACAATTGTTTATGTCTTGACATTCCATTACTCTCGGAAAGAGTGACCCTGATCCACTTAATGCACTCATCAAAAAGAGTGAGCCTATGTTGTACTGCTGAGTCCTACGTCATCTCTTTGTAAAGACCTGGGGTTTTATTACTGTTTGATACTATCATCCTGTCGCTGCTTCTGCTAGGTAGGAATAGAGCTATTGACTTCAGATCACCCCTGGCATTCGGTAGGTACCATGCTGTAAGCTGACTGTCTTTGTAGATGCTGGAGTTGAGTCCCATGGTTGATTTAGTGCACTTCTCTGGTTTCTTTGCGCACAGAGAAACAGGTGGGGGAAAATGGCGTCTCATTTGAGCAGCCAAACTTAGAATTTGAGTGTTGGTCTTCTGGCCACACTGTATTTCTGTGGTTCCTGACTTTCAGTGCTTTGATTTGGACCCACAATTGCCTTCCAATACGAGGTTTTCGTGATACAATTATTAAGATGCTTAGAGATGGAAAGTCTTAAGCATGTTCATATCAAAAAATCATCATCTTCTTAGAGGATGCTCTTTGTATAGATTCCCGGGTCAGACAAGTCCTTCAGAGATTTCTTTCCAATAGGCAAGTGACATTCTCTATGTTTTATATTGTTTGGCTAAATTCTTTTAAAACATTTTTTCATTGGATATTTTCTTTATCTACATTTCAAATATTATCCCCCTTCCTGATTTCCCCTCTGGAAACCCCCTCTCCCATCCCTCCAACCCCTGCCTCCATGAGGATGCTCCCCCACCCACTACTTCCCGCCTCCCCACCCTGGCATTGCCCTACACTGGGACATGGAGCCTTCACAGCACCAAGGACCTCTCCTCCCATTGATGCCCAACAAGGCCATCCTCTGTTACATGTGCGGCCGGGGCCATGGGTCGCTGCATGTGTACTCTTTGGTTGGTGGTTTAGTCCCTGGGAGCTCGGGTGTCTGGTTGGTTGATATTGTTGTTCTTCCTATGGGGTTGCAACCCGCCTCAGCTACCTCAGTCCTTTCTTGACCCGTGAGTGTATAATATATCAGATGGCTAGGAAAATGGCAGGGGGAGGGTCAGCCTTATGACATTTTCTGTTAGAATATCCCTAAATCATATCAAATTCTTACCCCGTCAAGCGCCATATGGCTCTTGCTCTCTGTGGCTGCTTTTCCGGTGAGGCACTCTGGAAGTTCCCGAGTTGAACAGACATCGCCCCGTTTACAGTCATTTGTTAATTTAATAGAAATGAACGATTCTTTTCTATTTTTTTCTTTCCTTTCTGTGCCCGCTTTATTTTACCTTCACGTAGACTCCTCTTACAGAAACATGCTGAAGGGGAGAGTTGGCCCAAACTGTTAGGATGAATTACTTGCTTGATGAATGTCATCTATTTTCTTTTCCTTGACCTCCCCCATCTCCAGCCAGCAACAACTGGACTTTGTGACTCCTTGTCACCTTGGTGCAGTGGATCTCCAACCTTTTCTCCCAGGGGTTTTTCTAGTCCCTTTTCAGGTGGAAGGGATGTGGATGGCTGGAGCTGAGAGATGAAAGGTAGGATTGTTTATCTGTCATCCTGCACTCTTGCCACCTGGCGACGGTGTTTCTGCTGAGTGGAGACACATAATGGCCATCTCAGGCCAACATGGTCCTTTATTTCCTGGGGGTCAGGCTGGAGGAGAACCGGGGGGGGGCCAGAAGATCTGTTGAAATGTGACCCGGAGAGGAGGAGTGTGAACCCTGAGCATAGGGAAAGGAAATGACTTCAAGGGAAAGCTCAAAGCGCTGAGATCAATAGCCGAGAGTCAATGCTCATTTTCAGAAACAGTATAATTTAAATGCCCTTGGGGATGCACGTGGAGGCCCACGACTTTGTAATTTTGACTTAATCTGGCTTCCCGACGTCAATGCGTGAGACTGATGGAATCGTGTTATAGAAAACCTTATATAAGGATAAAACAGTAAGTACCTCATGTAAAGAATGCTGTTCTTTGCAGTGTTTCTCACCTACCTAAGACTCACCCACCACTAAATTACTTTTGGTGCTACATCATAACTGTAATTTTGCTACAGTTATGAATCATAATGTAAATACTTTTTTTTTTTTTTTTTTTTTTTTTTGGAGATGAGGTTTTTAAGGGGCCACGACCCTTAGGGTGAGAAGCCCTGGTTTATAGCCCCTTAATAAATGAGATGAGTAGACTTTCTGAGTGCCCCACTTAGGTCTTCTCATGGGTTAGTGACTCTTCTCCATGTTTAACTTGCTATAAATCTTTAGGGACCCCTCTGGGAGAAGTTTATGGATGCTATAAACAGTGTCCTTCGTACAGGAGAGCAACTTCAGACAGCGATCGCATATTGTGTGTCTGCCAAAGCTATGAGACAAGGAGTTTGAATGCTTTCACCACAAAGAAGCGTATTTGTAGACACTTTGACACACTTAAAAGGCTCACCGGGCTCACCACGTACACGGGAAACACCACCCAAACACCTCCCCCATAAATATGCATGTTTTATTTTTTTACATCTCATTAAACATTTTAAATTAAAAAAAAATAGACCAATGTCATCTCTCCAAATGCCTCTAGGGGTGAATAAAGAGGAAGACATTTCTTATCGAATAGCAGACATCAAATCAAAGTCCAAAGTGAAGAGAAGATAAGATTTCAATGAGGAAAAATTACTGTTGCCACATGCGGAGGATACTGGCTGTTCTGAGCACTCACGGGGCGTGTTGTCACGGCTTGTCCTTCTCACTATCTGTCTTCATAGTAAGTCTCCTTTGCATCTCCAGCTAAGTGTCTTTTCTGAGTGCTGGGCTAGAACTCAGGGTCTAGAGTTAGCAATGAGCAATGCTGAGGCCTGCGTAAGTCCCAAACCTTCAACAGGTCACACTGGAGATTGCCTGGCATGTGGTGGGGGCTGGGCCAGCAGATCAGGCTGGGAGTTATCAGTGAAGAAACTGGCATTTCTCTGTTTTCTCATTAATCTTTCTTTCTTTTTTAAAGGCAAGTGTGTGTGTGTGTGCGTGTGTAAGTTAGAGGACAACTTGAACTCAGGTAGTCAGGCTCAGTGACAAATGCTTCTGCCTCCTGAGCCTCACTGCCCCCTCTCCCCTCTTTTCATCTTGGACCCAAGCTGGCGGCGGAGTAGGTTTTTAATCCACCTGCAGTCGAGATGCCAACAGGTTGATCACTGGGAGTTTGAGGCTAGTCTGTTCTACATATTGAGTTCCAGGGCATCTAGGGCTTCACAGTGAGCTCTCATTTCAAAACAAACAAGCAGACAGACAAACAACAAACAAGCAATCAAATGACCCAAGAAGAACAGAACAGCCCGTCCTGGGCATCAGTATCTTAGCTTCTTCAGAATAGTCTTTGGACATCCAGGGTTTCTGCCGCAGGGCCCAGGTCAGGGGGTGAGTTTGTCTAACCCAGAGCAAGATGAATGCAGAGATTCAGGAATTGGTGACCGTTAGGGGACATTCAGGTGCCATGTTAGCTTGCCTGGTATCTCTGCCAGGGGATGCCAATGTTCACCTTTGGGCCATAGCTTTCTCCAAAGTAAAGTGACTGCCATAGATGAGAACCGATGGGTAGGGATGCAGTGGATGGTCCCTGACTTAGTTTCTTTTGCTGTCTCTATGGTAAGCCAATTTTATAGAAGCAATTGAAAGGTTTATTGAGGTCATTCCCAGTGACAGACAGTCCAGCATGTCACAGACATCAAGGTGGCCACAGCTTGACGAGTGTCACATGACATCCATAGTCAGAAGAGAGAAATGGAGGCAGGCATATAGTGGTGCCCACCTTGCTCTCTCTACTTTCACAGGACCAGCGGACCCCATTCAGGGAATGGATGCAGCCATAATTAAGATGGCTTTCCCCAGAACAACTAACGTAATCAAAATACTAATCTCCCAGGCTTACTCTGAGACATTTCCCAGGTGATTCTTGATGCCGTCACCTGAGAGTTAATACTAGTCACCATGGCCCCTAAGTTTCTTGTAGCCCCATAGAATGTGAGATAACTCTTCACACATACCCGGTGCACTTAAACAATGGGATATGTGTGTGTGTGTGTGTGCGTGTGTGTATGCATATGCATATGTATATGTATATCATGCATGCATGATAGATATGATATACTCATACACATGCACACCAACAAATAATCATTTTTTTAAGCTCCTCTACTTTAGACACAAATATTCCAAGTCCAAATATCAAAATCCATTCCAAATCCTAGTCATGGGTGCCTGGATATTTGAACGTACCTGTGGTCTCATCATGACGGGATCAAATTCAGGTTGTCAGTCTTGAAGGCAATCGACTTTACCCAATGAGCCATTTTGCTGGCCCTAAGGAACTATTTTATATAGCTCCCACATGTTAGAAAGGGTACATAGGAATGGAGCCATCTACAAAGGTGTAGTGACCGGAAGTTTACAAAGAGTAAGGAATAGAAAGGTAGGCATTGCAGAGCAACCTATAATCCCAGCACGTGACAGGTAGAGCAAGAGAATCAGAAGTTCAAGGTCACCCTTGCCTTCACAGGTAGCTTGAGAATTGCCTGGGTGCCAAGACACCCCATGTAAAGGAGAAAAACATTGGTGCTTATGCTGGGAAGGATTTGACAACTTTCCTGTGGGATACTTATGCCCTTACTGACTTTAAGGCCTTTTCAGTTGTAAACTATCAACACGGGGAATCTGAAACACCATCTACCAGAGCAAATTCCACAGAAATTTCAGGAATTAAGTTCTGAATGTGTTTGGGTAAATGTAGGGTGGGGCGGGAGTGGACAAGAGAAGCGTTTACTGGAAAAAATGGGATGATTAGGCAAAATTATTTATAGTCTGAAAAAAATGTAATATTCTAGTAATAACATTATGTCTTTATGGTTTGAATCGTACATCTTCACTTTTTCAGTGTAAGTGACCTGCGTTCTGAGGAGGAACTTTTGGAAACAGTGGCCTGGGAACGTGCTGTGTAGATCAGGCTGGTCTCAAATTTAGGGCAATTTTCTTACATCAACCTTCCCAGTGCTAGGAGTAGAGATATGCATCACTGCACCGCCCCTGAGATGTCCCTTTCATAGGGCAGCAAGTTAGCCATATTGAAGAATGTTCTATTGTGAAGCTGTACCACAGCAATGAGGACTGTGGGATTTCTCTGTTTTAAGGCTTTGCTCAGCCGGCTGAAGGCTTTTGCCATCAAACCTGGCCCTTTGAACTCCGTTCCAGAGCCTCATGGTAGAACAAGAGAACTGACTCACACAGATTGTCCTCTAACTTCCACACATGCACTTCGGTATGTGGGCACCCTCTGCCAACACGCTCTGTCTGAAAGCTCAACTACGTTTCTCATTCTAGAGCAGTGTTCAGGACAAAACCTTAAGAGACCCTGCCCTTGAAGCAAATGGAAACTTGAGACATGGTCCATGGAAACAAAGTGTGTGTGTGAGTGTGTGTGTGTGTGTGTGTGTGTGTGTGTGTGTGTTTATTTGCATTATTCTTACACTAGAACTTAAACCATGGAAACAGAGTGTGTGTGTGTGCATGTGTGTGCTTCTGTGAACCATGGAAAACAAGTGTGTGTCTATATATGTGTGTGTATGCCTGTGTGTGCTTACTTTAGAACTTGAATCATGGAAACGAAGTGTATTTGTGTGTGTGTGTGTGTGTGTGTGTGTATGTGTATGTATATATGTTTATTTGCATGCTTACACTAGAATTTGAACCATGGGAACAAAGTGTGTTTGTGTGTGTGTGTGTGTGTGTATGTATATGTGTGTCAGTGTGTGTGTCAGTGTGTGTGTATGTGTGTGTGTGTGTGTGTGTGTGTGTGTGTGTGTATGTGTGTGTGTATGTGTGTGTGTGTGTGTGTACTTGCATACTTACATTAGAATTTGAACCATGGGAACAAAGTGTGTGTGTATGTGTATGTATATGTGTGTGTAAGTGTGTGTGTGTATGTGTGTGTGTGTGTGTGTGTGTTTATTTGCATGCTTACCCTAGAATTTGAACCATGGGAACAAAGTGTGTGTGTGTTTATGTGTGTGTGTGTGTGTGTGTATATGTGTGTGTGTGTGTATGTGTGTGTGTGTGTGTGTGTGTGTATGTGTGTATATGTGTGTGTGTGTGTATGTGTTTGTATGCTTACACTAGAATTGGAATACAGGGGTTTCTGCATGTGCTCCCCATGGAGACCTTCTCCATCTGAGGAATATAGTCCTCAATTTTACTTATTATGCAATTTTTCCGTGGAACACGTTTCAAGTTTCCATTTGACTGGGGGAGGGCATCTCTTCAGGACTTTTGCTGAACATCGATTAGGGAATGGAAGACACAGTCGAGCATTTAGATAGGGAGTTAAGAATTACGAAAAGCGAAATGAACAATCATGGCAAACCAATGGTGGCTTTATGCAACCATGGGGAGTAATATTTTGAAGTTCTGTTCTTCCTTTTTACTGCAGGCTGCGGCCAAGAACTCAGCATTAGCATTTCCATGCAATCGGTGGGTGGTGTTGCTTATCTTCCTAGTTATGTAACCCTCATTACTCATTAGGATGTGGTGTTCTTGCTGTGAAGCCTCAAACATTTCTCAGGCCGCATAATGCTATGTGCTTTCTCAGTCCGATCACGGTCAAGTTTACTAAAAAGATTCGTGTCCACCTCTTTAAACAGGCTGCTCTCTCTGCGTTGTCCTAAGCTTTGCTTTCTCTTCTGTTTTGGTAGGTTCAACAGCAAAGAACCTGATGGTTTGGAAAATGTAGGTTAGCATACCACCGAGGAAAGTCCCTTGCTGAAGCACGGTAGACAGAAAGCAGGAAGTCAGCGGTGGCCGGCACAGATTGCTGCTGAGAATTTTCATTGCTGGCCCAGCACTGCTGCACATGATTGGTGGCTGAACAGTAAGAAGGGATGGAACTGTTGATCTTTTCCTTGGGTTTCCAGATCAGTGTAATTTTTATTCAAGCACCACTTGCTGCTCATTGCACTGTCCTGATGAGTCGGTCCATGGCGCATGCGTGTGTGTGGTGTGTACAACTCGGCATGAGTGTGTAGGTTGATCCTCCGGTGTGTCAACCTTGTTTTATTTTTAATTTTTTTTCTACTTTTCTAGGCAGGGTTTCTCACTGGTCTGGGTCTCACCACATAGTCTAGGCTGGCTGGCTAGTGAGCCCCTGGAATTCTCTCTCTTATGTCATCTCCTCAGTGCTGAGGCTACAAGGGTTGGTCACTACACTTTACTTTATTTTTATGGTCTTTATGGGAATCTTCCCACAACTTGAGTGGCGTGTGTGTGTGTGTGTGATGTTCCAAATCTGTTGCCTGCCCCTGGATCCCATTCTTCTAATTGGGCTGCCTTTTGGGAAAGGATGTGCCTAGCCCTGTAGAGACTTGATGTGTCAGGGTTGGGGGATACCCTGTGGGGGTGGGGGCTCCACCTTCTCAAAGGAGAAGGGAACGGGGATGGAGTGTGAGGGGGGAACCAGGAGGAGAAGGAGAAGGAGGAGGAGGAGGAGGGAGAGGAGGAGGAGGAGGGATAGGAAGAGGAGGAGGCATCAATTGTGATGTAAAGTGAATAAATGAATAAATTAATGGGGAACACAAAACAAAACAAAACAAAACAAAACAAAACAAAACAAACCATGCATTCTGGAAGGCAAGCATTTTACTCTCCCAAGTCCAGTAATACAGATTTGTATTACCCCTGCTCAGGTCTATAGGCATGGTTGAAGTGATGCCTACACTGGGTTCTGGATGGATGGATGGATGGATGGATGGATGAAATTATACAAGCTGTTTTATAATGGGAACTTGTAGATGTGAAGTCTGGCTCTGTGAGTGACCAGCTGCCCGACCACATCTGCCCATTACCTTTATTAGCACGGTGAGAAAAATACCTGGCAGAAAGGATTTAAGGACAGAGGGGTTTCTTCTGCTCACAGGTTAGGATCGTGGAGGAGCAGTTATGTTGAAACGACTCTGTAGTATCCTGACCATGCGACAGAGGAGTTTCTCACACATTAGCTAGAACGGTCATCAGAGAACAGGACTATAGCTGGAGGTGGAACCCAACCGTCAGAGACCTAAATCTGCTAGCTGGGCCACGTGTCCTAAAGGTTCCACAAACTTCCCTGGCAGCACCATTAGCTCACGTTCAGAGCATGACCTTACGAGGGACATTGCAGATGGAAACTGACACCGCAGAAGCTCAGCGTTCAGCTGTGGTTTCCTGAAGGACTTAGATCCGGGCTCCTCGCCGGTAGTGTGCTCTGCTCTACAGTACGGTAAAGGCTTACAGTAGTCCACAGTTCAGGGTCTACACTGCTCATAACCTTCTTCCGTCCCTGGATTTGTCAGAATTTCCATCATCTTGGGGCTGAGACTACGCAACTTTCTGCTGCAAAGAGACACACTGCTAACCCCGGCTCTTACCCTCTTAGCTGCTTACCTCACCCATCACTCCTTCAGCTGTCAAATGACCTCAGACCAGGGGCTGGGGAAGCCATGTAGCGTGTGCCTTTAACCCCCTTGCACTGGGAGACAGAAGCAGGCCGATCCCTGTGAGTTTGATGCTAGTGCGGTCTATGTTTCTAGTTCCAGCCAAATCAGGGCTACACGCTGAGTCCTTGTCTCAGCAGACAGAGAGACCAAACTCAGGGAGTAAAACTATGAATGGATGGGAATATAGCTCAGTTGATCTGGCTGCCAGGATCTGATTCCCAGAACTGCCCCAAATAAACAAATGTATAAAATATATCATGTAATAAGAGTAACATTATTTTCAAGCTCTTATTTAATTCGCACAATTATGTTGTCACCATCATTAATCACACCATAAGGTTAAGGAGGTCTGCCCTTTGTGTAAAGTCACCCAAAAGTTTCATAGCTGGAACCACATCCCCCCCCCCCAACTCTAAGAGTGGTGAAGAGTCTTGGACTGGGCTACTTCTAATTTTCTTTTCTCTGTAATTCTGTTTCTGTGTCGCCACTGCCATCTCTCTCTAGTGTCTTAGGCCTTGTATTCCAGGTCCACTAATTTTATAGCCACACTGGCCTCACCATTTTCTGGAAGGGCAAATGTGTAGACACTATTTGGTTAAGATTGAAAGTGAGTCAGATGTCACAATTTGTGGTTTCCTCCAAAGTTGAGGAGCATAGTGTTGCCATTTACTTTATATCTTGAATGTTTTATAGAATCAATTCTGTCATCACGATCACTAGCCATTGTCATCATCATCATCATTGATGAACTCTCTCAAGCAATATGTAGATTAGGCTAGCCCTGAACTCACAATCCTCCTGATGTAGCCTCTATCCCACAACTCTGGGTTAGCTTTTTCATTAATTAATATTATATAAGTGATGAAACAGAGGCAAAGAGCTACTATACAATTACAAAATGAAACCATGGTGGGCATGGTGGTGTACAGTTGCAATCCCAGCACTCCAAGAGACAGAGGCAGGAGGACTGCTGCAAGTTTGAGGCTAGTCTGTTCTATAATAGATAACTCCAAGCTAGTCAGGGCTACATAGTGAGATCTTGTCACAAATGAACTCACGCCCAAGCCTTATCCACAAACTGGAGAGCTAGCTTCTTTCAGTACTAAACATTTATTAAAAATTAATTAAATGAATGAATGACAGTATGACTGGTATCTGCTTGGTTCTTACGCTTGCAAAATTCATGGGATTAGATGACTTGTGTGCAAACCAGCTATGTCTGTGGAGCTCTCTATATCACAAAGCCCAGATGTTACCAGAGAATTCAGAGTTAACAACGAGGCAAGGGGAATCCCACATACTTTGGCAATGATTGGCAGGTGGAAACTCTTGATCTGATTATTTCTGCATGGGAATCTGAATCGAGGGGTGATGATGTTGCCAATGTAGAAGGCACGAACCATGGTGAAGCTAGTGGAGTTTAGACAAAGAAACCAGGGATACTACTGAAGTTTACAAAGAGATATCAGCAGCCCAGGGGATAAATTAAGTCATTGCCTCTCAAAGAATATTGTGCTCTGCCATTATCGGTTTAAAGAGGCGATAGCGAAACCTAATGCTTTATGTGTTCTCTAGAGAATTTCCTCCACACGATCAGACCTAGTTATCTCCTTTTAAAACAACCAAACTCAGAGTCATTTAAGCTGGGGTTCTTACATAAGGAGGAAACCAATGCCCTTTAAAGGAATTGAGGCTTGGACACCATTTGTTAAGGAAAACTGTCCTTAGGCAATGGTTGAGAGTTCAGTTAGCAGATATCTTTCTGGATATTAACTTGGCATGACTTTTATACATGATCATGTTTGATGGGGCTCCATGCAAAGTCTACTTCAAGCTTGTTCAATTCTAATAATAATGTGCTTCATTTTACATGCGTTTCTCAACTTGGGACGTATTTCCCATGGCTGTTTATTAATATAAAGAAATGTGTATGCCGTGAAGTCTTTTTTCTCCAGTGTTCTGTACTTTATGAGAATATTATGAGTAGTTATTACATAATACATTAAATCCCTGTATATATGGGGATATATAAATGTATATTCACACACACACATACACACACACACATATACATACATATATTTTCCATTCACAGGGGCACACTGGGGCCAAGAAGAGTTCTCCCATCATCCCATCCCATGAAAGTCCTAAAGAAGATGGAGAAATAAGTGTCTTCACTCATAAAGTAGAGAACACTAGAGGAAAAGACTTCACTGCATACACATTTCTTAACATTCATAAATATTCCCATATACACACTCACATAAACATGTACACACATATACACACACATTTTCCCCTTTTCTCCATCTTTATTAAATTGGTTATTTCTTATTTACATTTCAATTGTTATTACCTTTCCCAGTTTCCAAGCAAACATCCCCCTAACTCCTCCCCTTCCCCTTCTATATGGGCGTTTCCCTCCCCATCCCCCTCCCCTTACCGCCCTTCCCCCAACAATCCTGTTCACTGGGGGTTCAGTCTTGGCAGGACCAAGGGCTTCCCCTTTCACTGGTGCTCTTACTAGGATATTCATTGCTACCTATGCAGTTGGAGCCCAGGGTCAGTCCATGTATAGTCTTTGGGTAGTGGCTTAGTCCCTGGAAGCTCTGGTTGGTTGGCATTGTTGTTCATATGGGGTCTTGAGCCCCTTCAAGCTCTTTCAGTCCTTTCTCTGATTCCTTCACACGCACACATTTTTAACCCATCCCCTGCCCACATTTTTAACCCATTTTACACACACACACACACACACACACACACACACACACACACACGCACACACGCACACATTTAACCCATTCTGCTCCTAAGATTAGGAATGCCTAGAGCAACAGGGACATCAGACTGACTAGTGTGTTCTCCCAGGAAGAAGGAAAATGGTGTTTCTTTGGATCATCATTCATTTGGTTCATCATGGCCATTGCCAAGAAATCTCAGGTTAGGGATGTAGCTCAGTTGGTTGCCCAGCAAGAGAACCAGTCTTGGATTGACAGCACTGCTGAAGCCAGGAGTCCTGCTCCACACATGCAATCCCTCATTCTGAGAAGGCAGAAGAAATCAGGGTGATCCTTGGGTAAATACAAAGTTAAAGACCAGCTTGAGGTACATGGGAACTTGTCACTAAGATCAAACCAAAATAAAACATGTACTAAATGTGAGATAGTAAATTAAACAGCAGTAACACCTACAACAGAACAGTCTAACACATAGTAACTAAATTCGTATCACTCATAGGGCCCAACACAAAAGTTGACTTCTTGATGCTGGGCTAAAACACTATGACCAAGGCAACTTCTAGAAGAAAGTGTTCTATTAAGGCATATGGTTCGAGGGAGTTAAGTCCATGGTGGCAGAGCAGTGGTGTCAGGTGGCAGGAGGGTGGAGCAGTGCCTGAGAGCTGACATCTCAAAGCACAAACAGGAAACTAAGAGAACATCCACTCAAAACGCCTCTTGTCTTTTGAAACCCCAAAGGTCATCTTCAGCGACAAACTACCTTCAACACAGCCACACCTTAAATTCTTTCCAAATAGTCACCTACTGGTAACCATGTGTTCAAACACAGGAGCCCATGGGGACCATTCTCATTCAAGCCACCACAGGTGGGATGTGTGACCATCTGGGGTAAGACAGCACAGATGAGATACTGTATTTGAAGCAGATAGAATTAGATTGAGAAGACCATGTATGGTACTAAATTAAGTCATTATTCAAAGTACCCTAAGATCAATGCAATATGTGCACTGTGGTTACTGAAGTAGAAGTCAGACCAGAGAGGCCAGAACAAAAGATCATATACACAGTTGGGATGTGTCCCCTGGCATTGAAGGATGGACAGGTCATAGTCCCAAACCCCTGGTGTGTCCCTTGGCTAAAGTCAGGGAGAATTAGCGATGGAGATGAGGGGCGTGGCCAGAGGATGGTATTTATTTAGTTTTATCCTTGCTTTCCTCTGACCCTCTGATTCCCATCACGTCGCTTTGAGTTTTAAATTCCTCTGCCTCTTTTTGTCTCCAGGAGACATTGAAAGTACAAAGGAGAGGACAGTTTATTAAGTTGTTAAGTCATTTGTCATAATATTTATTGTGGTGATGGAGAGCAGGCTAGATCTCAGAGATATGCACATCTTCGTATCAGCAGGGGTTGAAGAGAAAATTAGTTTGGGGTTTTGTAATCTTGAAAATGGCAGCCAATAAACTAAGATCCATATATCATCTCCAGAATGGTTCATATCTGACTTATTTCACAATGCATTACACGCCCTGGATGTCAACCTGCTCGCCGCCCTCCGTAATGAACGATGCACGTTTCACACAGGCCAACAGGCCTACTGGCAGTTCTTCTGGTTTCAGACTGACCCTTCTCTACGGTGTTTGGAATGTGACCTTCACCGCCAGTAATTGGCTTTGGGACTTGATGCAAATCACTTTCTGTTTGCAGGGTTCACTCTCCTGGTATGGACCATGAAGCCACTGGGCTAACAGATTGTGAACGCCTTTTATCAGGGTAGCCATTTTCTCTAATAGAATTGTCTCGACAATCATGATTTACCTACATAGAGGGATTGAAGAGTGTAGCTCAGTGGTACTCCACTTTGTTTAGCATACAACAGAACACAAATTTGATCCTCGACATTGTGAAAATAGAAAAAAATATTTTTTGATGAAGACAGAGATAAAGCAGGGTTTTCAATAACTCCGTGTCTTGTCAGCAAGACACTGCCTTGGTCACTAGAGTACCACGGAAGGCATTGGATTAAAGGGTCTTAAATGCCCCCATTAGTGATAATATCTATTCTTCACATTTAAAAGAAAAGTGTCACATTCTTATTTGCTTGTTTTGTGCAAGTGTGGAGGACAAAGGAGAACGCAGTGAAGCTTGTTCACTCCTGCCATCTGGGGTCCTGGGGTTAAACTCAGTTCATCAGATTTGACCACAGGCATTTTTACTGGCTAAGCCACCTCACTAGTCCCAGTGTTTGTTATCTTCATTTTGTTCACGCAAAACAAAAAACCCAAAATTTCCATCTCTGCATGTCCTTGTCTTTCAGTTTTTTTGACACAGGGGTTCCTGAGGCGGAAGCTAGCCTCGAGCCTTCTGTGCAGCTAAAGACGATCTCTAATGTCTAATCCTCCTGCATCTACCCCCTACGTGCCAGGATTGATAAGATCGAATGGAATTAGGTTAGCCTCTCTTACATGTCATGGAAATGAAGTATTATGTAGCCAGTGTATCTTTGGGAAAATTTGACACCACAAGGAGGAAACAGACTTCTTTAATCCAGGAGAATCTATCCTGCAAGTCTTCCTTGAAGAAATCCCGGGGCCTTGATTAGCTCAGGCACATCTGTTTGGTAGCACGGTCCGTGGTAGAAGGAAAACCCACCGGAAGGGAGACAAGCGTCTACAAGGTGCTTAGGTGAAGGAAAATTTGCACAGTGAGATAAAAGAAAGGGAAGATGACTGGAGGAGAGGACTCAGAGGTGAGCATGGTGCAGAAAGATGTGGAGGCAGATCCCACAGGCAATAGGAAGGCATGGGAGAGTCGTTGAGCAGTCACAGAATGTATCACTATGGAGTGTTGTTGAAGCATGGAGTAGGCTGGGCAAGAGTAGGTATTTTTTGGAGCCTAGCAGATGAGAATAAAAGGATAAAGATACACTTAAAAGACTTGCGAGTGGGTCTCGATGAAGGCCTAGATAAGAGTGGGAGGCGAGAGGGACAAAGATGGATCCTACATGTCTGACTTTGCTGACAGGGACAGGTTTTGTTCTTCCTTGTCTTAGGAGGAAAATCTAGCAGATTTTTTTTTTTGGGGGTGGGGTGGGGTGTGTGTGCCTTGGGTTCAGAATACAAGGATCTGCATGAGATCTGAATTGGCCGTGGACTTTTGGGAGTGCCCCAGTTAGTGACATTCATCAGGTACATGAGCTTCTAGCATGGGACCCATAGCCTAGGGAAAGAAGATAAATGAGAAGTCTACGGTAGATAGAATCATTCTGAATTTATCATTCTGTGACTTGGACCATGGAATCAACTAGTAAGGGAGACTTGAAATGAGGAAGCACAGAGAATGGAGGCAGAGCCAAGGGTTGACGCATGCAGTACTTGGGTCAGGCAAGTTGAACGTTCGGCAATAGTCAATTCATGTTCTCAGGTGGCATTCACAATGGCACTTGGTTTATTTATTGATTAGTTAATCAAGGTTATTGAGAGGGACTCCTATTATGTAGCTGGCCTGTAACTCTCTATGTAGATCAGGTTTCTTGGTACTGAGAGTGGTCCTCCGGGCTCTGCTTCCTAAATGTTGGGAGCAGAGGCACATCTGTATTGTATAAGACACTAGCTGTTTCACAATGGCAGTACCTTCTTAAGTGTTGTTTATGTGAACAAAATGGGAAGGGGAGTTGAACTGGACTGTTTTAAAGCATGAGCAAGGAGAAAAACTAGGAAAGGGGGGTGCGCCAAGAAAGAAATGTTTTGGGATCTGGGGGGAATGAGGCAGGAAGAAGCATAGTTTAGAAATAAATGTATATAGTAGTGTGCACTGGTGATGAAGCAACTGAGAAAGGAAAGGACCTGATGAAGGAGGGCGGGGGGCTCAGAAGGGGAAGGATGAGGTACGGACATGTCTTGAAGAGGCAAGAGAGAATGTGATCCAAGCTCCAAACGATCAATGACTGATGGGCAAGTTTGGGCCCTCCTTAAGATAACTGAGTTATCAGATTCTTCACACTGATTAAGCCCTCAGGGACTAGTGTGTGCTACAGGAGGGTTTGGAAAGATGAGTGACAGCGCAAATACCTCTAAGCTCACAGGAGAGCTATCCCCACAGGTGATCTCGGGCTGCATAGGGCAAGACCTGTCCATGATAGGGATACCTGAGACGGTGCCATGGGGGAGAACCTAGTGTGCTCTGGTGCTTGCTTAATTTATTTAAACATATTTATCATTTTTAATTATGTGTATGCACGTGTGTTTTTGCACATGAGGGCAAGTACCCATGGAGGCCAGAGACTTTTTATCCTCTGGCATTGGAGTAACAGACAGTTGTGGGCTGATCAACATGGGTGCTGGGAACTGGGCCTGAGTCCTGTGCGAGGGCAGAACATTCGTGCTCTTCACTGATGAACTTTCTTTCCAGCCTTTTGATACTCAGATTAGAGAGGCTTCCTGATGCCTAGTTTCTAGACAGCCCGTCCCATCACCTTCCTCTCCAAGACAAATTATTTAAACATTCATGGTTTCAGTTTCTTTATCTGGTCTACCTCAGAGGGGTATAGTGAAAAAAACCCAATCTAGCAAAATAACCAAATGACAATGGCAAAGGGTTATTAACAATTAGTGCTACATGGATGCTGAATTATGAGCAAGGGCTACATCTTCATTAGAGATAGAGTGAGTTTGGTGATTTACTAGTGTTCAACCACTTAGCAATAGCTTATTCTGAAAGGCTTTAATGGGATAAAAAGAAGTCTAGTGAAAACCTGAGACTCAAAGCTACTCAGGCATTTAGGTCTTCATCAACCCGCACGGTTAAAATGTGCCTTTTCCATAAAGGTAGTGACCTTCAGCCAGGACAAAGATCTCCCCAATTCAGTCATCAATTCATCAAATACTATGTGTTAAACCTGATCATTCTTGACAAATCCCAATATTTCATAGGAATATCCATTGGTACTTTCACTTGAAGTTTATGTGTAGAAAATGGATCTTTCTTTTAGTATTTAATTAACTAGCCTCCTCCTCCTCCTCCTCCTCCTCCTCCTCCTCCTCCTCCTCCTCCTCCTCCTCTTTCTCCTCCTACTCATCATTTTCAGTTTAGTTCTAAACTCAGGGCCTTGCACATGTCACACAATCTCCCAACTACTAGGCCACACTCCCTGCCCTTCTTTCTTTGGAAACAGTGTCTCTAGTTGAGGCTGACCCCTCAAAACACAGCATTTTAATCTCTCTGTTTCCACTTCCTGAGGCAAGCACTCCACCCACCAACTGAGCTACTCCCCAGCCCCTGCTCCTCACCCCTCCCTTACTTTACCCTTCTCCTTTCCTCCCTCTCTTCCTCTTTTTCTTTGCTTCTTAAAGTTTTCTTTGTATAATTCAGAAGGAAAATGAGACCGTGAGTGTACCTATATACCCACTTATTTAGATTAAAGCCAATTAGTCTAGTTGAATGAATATTAGTAACTTGGTATTTGTAAACTCTAAGAGAAGGGCAGGTGTTTTCTGCTTGCCGATTTGTGTCTCTGTAGCCTTTAGATATGGTTGGCCTTCTATATCTGAACCTGTGGATTGAACCAACCAGTCTGGATTGAAAAAATGTTCTCTCTCATGTTCTCTCTTTTTCTCATGCTTACCCCTGGCCTTCCTCTCTTTGATTTTTTTTTTTTAATGTACTGGAACTCTTTATGTAGACCAGGCTGACCTCAAACTTAGAGATCTGCCTGCCTCTGCCTCTCAAGTGTTGGGGTTAAAGATCTGTGCTGCCATACCCCGTTGGACTGAAAATACTTTAAAAAACTCTGTCTGTATTCAACATGTACAGACAGTCTGTTAGTTATTACAAGTAATCCAGAGTCTGTTTAAAGTATATTACGGATGTGTAAGGCTGGCTGTATATAAACAGTGTACCATGCAATTTTACACACAGGACTTGGGTATCCTGAGGTTGGGGAGAGGCATCAGATGGAACCAGTCCCAGATCTCCTCCTGCAGATTCTTCAATATAATTGTCTAATCTCAGCCCTCCTAGCAACTCTGCTAGATAGGCATTCATATCTCTATCATAAAGATAACTGGGGTATATGCCTATGTCTACACACTCAACAAGGAATGGGTTTGCGCTATTAACTACACTTTGTCTGATCCCAGAACTCTCTCTGCTTCTATCCTGGGCTTCCTCTTAGAGAAGGTAAGAATCTGGACCACCTCCCCTCCAGAGCATCTGAGCTGATGCAGGAATGCTCAGTATGTAAGGAAATGTCAATTCAGCACCCTGGTGCTTATCAAACTGTATATCACAGTTGTAAGGTCAAGGACAACTGGGGTCAGTTCAGGAATCCTAAACCAATGAGTTCCTAGGTATTTATGAGTTCTTACCATATTGTGGTGATGCATTTAAAAAGCCCTTATCTTTTGTAGATAGATGCTGACCTGTTTATGGATAAAGTATTTGATGTCTGACACCTTCTTCAAAAAGGAGGTGGTGGCTGGAAATAGAAAGGTTAAATTCCACAGGCCCGGACCAGCCTTCTTCAGAGTGTATCTCACAAGGGTTCATATTGGTGTTTTCTCTTGCTTTTGCATACTTTTAAGCTTCTTCATAGGGCAAGGCCAAGGTTAGGTGAAAGCTTCAGTGGAACTAAATAAACAAATAAAAGTAAATAATAACTCAAAGGAGGAAATGCCAGTGCAGAAGGGACGATTGTAGGTTTTAGTTTTTAATGTGATCTCATTTTCAGAAAACTGATTACACAGCACAATTCTAACAGAATGACTTTGAGGGAAGGGGCTTTCGACGTTCTCCACTTTAATTTATTTTAAATAATTAATCTAACTTTGGTATTGTTTTATTTTGTGACAAGGTCTCATGGAACCTAGGCTGGTTTCAAACACACTAGCAGCCAAGGATGACCGTGAACCCCTAACCTTTCTGTCTCCTTCCAAGAGCTGGGATTACGGACACGTAGGCTTCCACACTTGAATCATTTTTTATTTTATTGTAACTATTACTATATTCTTAATTTCTAATTAATTAATTATTAATTAAATTTCCACCATCCTTCTATATGGCCCAGGACTTTGTCCTCTTCCCACTTTATTCTTTCAAGTTCTGGGATGACAGGAGTGCATGTTCTTCACATTTATTAAATGTTCATCATCACATAAAGACCAACTCTCCTCAATTTTGTATGTATCAGAGTCAGTGATAGCTTTGGTCGGTGGGGTTCTCATCTGGAAACAAGAGAATAGAAATTAGGCAATATATGAAATTCTATGCATTTCTGTCATTATGTAAATTTAAGTTGCCACCCGGCTGTCATCATTGATCTTTCTTTCTTTCTTTCTTTCTTTCTTTCTTTCTTTCTTTCTTTCTTTCTTTTTTTTTTTTTTGGCTTTTAGTCCTTAGACCTCATGTTCATGGACAAGAACAGCACACATAGGAATCGTACCGAGCCGAAAGGGGCATTGCCATAAAAATCTGTGCCACTCTTAGGGCTCAGAGCACACGAGTCTTTCTCTAGAAGACTCACTCTCACCTGGTTTGTTCCTAGCACTTTTTATCTAGCACCTCAGGTTTGACACATAAATAACTGTTGGCCAAGAAGATGTTACTTTCTGGAAAATAGAATGAATTTGGAATGGTATTGTAATCATAGCTGGGTGCTTCAGGTGTGTGCTTGTAATCTCAACATTTAGGAGGTGGAGGTGGTAAGTTTAGGAGTTCAAGACCAGCCTTGGCTGTATAGTGAGCTTGAGGCTAGCCTGGGCTATGGGAGACTCTACCTCAACACCGCTTTCAAAACAACAACCAAGTAACAAAACTAAAACTAAAACTAAAAGCCACTCCTCCCTCCCTCCCTCTCTCCCTTCCTTCTTTCCTTTCCTCCCTGCCTTCCTCCCTCCCTCAACCCTTTCTTCCTTCCTAACAGCCGACACAGAGTGGATAGGATACATTATCCTGATGAAGCTAACTCTCCACTGGAGTTACTTATTCAGAACAGTCTTTTCCGTATGTCCCACTGAGTGGTGAGGTGACACACCTTTGATCCAGATACAAGTCAATTAAAGGCAGATCTGGTTTAAGAAAGACACAGGGTACGGGTTTGAGTAATCATGTTCTCGGGTGAACCTATCAGAGTCCAGACCCAACTATCACTTGATTTGATGTGACAAGCTGTGTCCATAAATGTACTTCAGTGCATGTATCAGCTGTGTCTCCACCCACATAGAAATTCCCAGGGCCCAAATACACTCATTTAAGAGAATTTTCATGAATGAAAAACATGTTGGGTACTGTGCTGTTGTTTAGGACACAAGAAATCTGTTTCTGGGTAGAGTCAGTGTGGCTACTAAAGGAATTGATCTTTTTATTATAATTTAATTTTCATGTGTAGTACTAAATTGGTATCTGATACATATATATGTATATATACATATATATATGTATGTATGTATATTTTCCTATGTCTTTGCTGTAATTCTGCCTTTCACATACATTGTAAAATTGGTCAAAATAAGATACTTTTCTCAATTCCTAGGGATTCAGGGTGCCAGAAGGCAGAAACCAAGCAATGTGTACAGATTTCAAATAATGCAATAAAAATGGCAGCCGTGTCCTATGGCAACCACACAGAGAGGTCTGAGCCGGTTAGTGCCAATCACAGCATCCCTGTCAAGGCACAGCTCGATCCCTGTTTACTACTAAATGCTTCCACCAGACCAGGAACGTTCCTCATGGAATATTAGCATATTTTAAGGGCATTTATGGCTCCAATAAAACAACCTGTGACCAAACTTCCAAGCAACATCAGGATGAATTCAACCTGGAAGGACTGAGCAAAGGGCAACTTGGGAGCCCAAACCCTGTCACAGCTGCTCGCATCAGCTGATACCATCAGAACCTTACCTTGGTGCACGTCTCTGTAATCTGCATTCACGATTGCATAGGAATCCACAGTGGAGATTTAAGTGCCTACAACCATCACAAGACCTAAATTATTTTCTGATCTTAATGCCATGCATTCTTTCAATGCCTTTTTCCGGTAAAGGAGAACCTTCCCAGGTTCCTTCCCCATTTTAAGTGCTTAATTGTTTTCCCCTGGGGCTTCATTGACCTTAAAATGCCTTCAGCAATTCGGTTCTCTCAACTTCTGTGGTATCCAAGTGAGTATAAACCAAAACAAAAATGTGGTGATGGTTTACGGTTACCAAATTGGCTAAGTTGAAAGAAATATTATTAGCACTTACGTGGGAAATTAGGGCTTTCTTTTGGTGCTGATAGGAATGGTTTCCAAAGCCTTGAACCCCCAAGTTTGAGAGGAGTTCATAGCACAGATGTATCAACTCTGCTGCTGAGAATTTATCAACAGGAGACTGAAATGGTAAAAGGATAAATATAAAATATGTACTTTCAATTTTGGGGTATAACCTCGATCTCTAACGAAATGTTGGCACATGAAGGTAGACAATACAACACACGGTAAGGACATGTGGATAAGAGCACTGAGAAACACAGTTCTCCATGCACACTCCTTCAAGATTTTTTTTTTTTTTTTTGGTTTTTTTTTTTCGGAGCTGGGGACTGAACCCAGGGCCTTGCGCTTCCTAGGCAAGCTCTCTACCACTGAGCTAAATCCCCAACCCTCAAGATTATTTTTATGGTGTTTGTTTGCACGTGTGCACACTCAGGCTTGTGGATGTGTGCTTGGTGGCTCACACGCAGAATCCAAGGGCGACTTGCTAAGTAAGTTCTATCTTTCCATTCTATGGATCCTGGCGATCAGACTTAGGAAGTCATGCTTGGTGGCAAACACCTTTGTCTGCTGAGCCATCTCACCAGCTCGACAGTGTATAATCTGTCCAAGAAGGCTGGGGTGTATACTTTGTGAATGACACTAGAATGACACCGTATTAACAACAATGTGTCTTAGAGTTGTGATTGTCCTTTATGAGTTATCTTTATGTTAGCACACAGCTAAGATGCTAAAATCACAGGAGGAACATTGCCGGTAGAAAACGTTAGTAGTAAAGGGTAACGGGCATGTTGTTGCTCTTAAGTCGACACCGTTAGGAATGTCTTCATTCTCATCTTTGCTGTTTTGTTCATTGTTTTTCAGGTAGATTACATTTTACCTGTGGCCGAAAAAGATGGCTCTCTGATTGACAGAGTGCCAGTACTAGCAGATTGGAGAAATTGGTCGGGGCATATTTTTAAATAGAAAAGTGAGAGGTTCCTCAGGCTCTGTTCAGAGAGTGTTGCAGCTTTTATGATGGTTCTTAACGTATGACGATAATGTTGCTTCAGAAATGTAGAGAAAATGTGGATGCTTCACTCCTTCTTTAAAAGGGGAACAAGAATACCCTTAGGAGGGGATAGGGTGGTAAAGTTTAGGACTGAGACTGAAGGAACGCCCATTCAGAGCCTGCCCCACATGTGGCTCATACTTATACAGCCACCAAACTAGATAAGATGGATGAAGCAAAGAGGTGCAGGCTGACAGGAATCGGATGTAGATCTCTCCTGAGAGACACAGCTAGAATACAGCAAATACATAGGCGAATGCCAGCAGCAAACCACTGAACTGAGAAAGGGACCCCCGTTGAAGGAATCAGAGAAAGAACTGGAAGAGCTTGAAGGGACTTGAGACCCCTTATGAACAACAATGCCAAGCAACCAGAGCTTCCAGGGGCTAAGCCATGACCCAAAGACTATACATGGACTGACCCTGGGCTCTGACCTCATAGGTAGCAATGAATATCCTAGTAAGAGCATCAGTGGAAGGGGAAGCCCTTGGTCCTGCCAAGACTGAACCCCCAGTGAATGTGATTGTTAGGGGGAGGGTGGTAATGGGGGAGGATGGGGAGGGAAACATCCACATAGAAGGGGAGAGGGAGGGGCTAGGGGGATGTTGGCCTGGAAACTGGGAAAGGGAATAACATTTGAAATGTAAATAAGAATTACCCAATTTAATAAAGATGGAGAACAACAAACAAACAAACAAACAAACAAACAAAAAACCAAAACCAAACAAACAAAAGAAATGTAGAGACCAATGGGAAGTATCGATTGCCATTTCTCATTCCCCTTTAGATGTCACTTGTGGTTTTCATCTATATCTTTATTTCTATGTATTTCCTTAACAAGGAGAACGTATTTTAAAGTAAGAAAAACAAATTTTATAAAAAATATAGGTAAAATTTCCTTCGGGGGTTCCCAGAGACTGAACCACCTATCCAAGAGCAGACATAGGCTGGACCTAGGTCCCCTGAGCATAGGTAGCAGATGTACAGCTTGGTCTTCATGTGGGTCCCTCCACATCTGGATTGGTGACTGTCACAAAAGCTGTGGCCTATCTTTGGAATCTATTCCTCTCACTGGGCTGTCTGGTCTGGCCTCAGTGGGAAAGGATGCACCCAGCCCCGCAGAGACTTGATGTACCGGAGTGGGGGGATACCCAGGGGAGAATGCCACCCTCTCAGAGGAGCAGGGGATGGGGATGGGGATCGGGGAGGGACTGTGTGTGGACCAGGGGGACACCAAGTGGGGTGTAAAGTGAATAAATAAATATGTATATGAAAAATTTAAATCTGTTAGCTTTTACATGAATTTATTTTCAGGCCAATCTTTGAGACCGTAATGAACACGTGTCCTAGAAGTCAATGTTAAGATTCATTATCAATATATAGGTGTAGTTACTGATATTGCATGTGGCTATTTTTTAATCCTATAGAATATCTCTCCATGATAGATTTATATAGCATGTACAAGATAGAAAACAGTTTCATTTCGTTTTAGAGACAAGGTCTCACATGGTACAGTCTGGCCTCAGACTCACTACGCAGTGCAGGGTGACTAATTTCTCATCCTCCTGCCTCCACTTTCCCATCTGGGATTGTGGGCATGAACCACCCCGCCTAGTTTTTGCTGAGGGGTAGGGCCGGGGGTGTAGGCAGGCCCCAGAGCTTTGCGCATGCGCATGCGCATGCATGTAGGCAGACACTTACATGGGTTACTTCTGCAGTCCTAGTCTACTGGTTCCTAGATTACAAGAATAGAATTCCTTGCTGGAGTGTGTAAAACGCCTCTCTAGAGATGGTGTTATTTAGCTTTTAGGTAAGAGCGTGAAACTCTTCTGGTCTCAGCCCTCTGACTCTTGCGTCCGTCTTGAGGGTTATTTCTTTTGGGTCTGCTTTATGACCCCTTGCTACAGAAACAGGATTTAGCCTGCCGAATATCCGAGTGTACCATATGGTGGAAGGGTATTTTGGAATAGCAGAGTGGGTTCTTTTTCCAAATGGTGGGTTCAGTACGTATCTGTGGTTAACATTAATTCCGGGGCTCTCTCTGCTTTTCAAATCGCACTGCACTGTGAGTCTTACTCTTCTTTATGGTTAACTCTTCTTCACTCTTTCAATTTGGAGGAGTCTCTGAAAACTGTGCCCTCTATCATTGGGTGGGAGTTCTCACGGCTCAGCAGTGAGCAAGCAGCTTCCGGGAGGAGGGGGTCAGGTTCTAAGGTCAGATTTCAAGCCCTCTTATCAGCACATTTATTCCCTCAGCTGGGCATCTTCCTGTCTGGGACAAAGCTCAAAATGTAGTTGGTCTAAGAATCCCCTGGTAGGTTATTTCTCTGTCCTGTCAGGGTTCCCGACTCATGGTGGTCCGGGGTGGAGTTGCTGATGTGTGATTCTAATATTTTTTTTTTTTTTTTTTTGTTTTTTTTTTTTATTAACTTGAGTATTTCTTATGTACATTTGGCAAACATCCCTTCCTCCCCCCTTCCTTATGGGTGTTCCCTCCCCACCTCCCCCCATTGCCGCCCTCCCCCGACAGTCTAGTTCACTGGGGGTTCAGTCTTAGCAGGACCCAGGGCTTCTCCTTCCACTGGTGCTCTTACTAGGATATTCATTGCTACCTATGAGGTCAGAGTCCAGGGTCAGTCCATGTATAGTCTTTAGGTAGTGGCTTAGTCCCTGGAAGCTCTGGTTGCTTGGCATTGTTGTACATATGGAGTCTCAAGCCCCTTCAAGCTCTTCCAGTTCATTCTCTGATTCCTTCAACGGGGGTCCCGTTCTCAGTTCAGTGGTTTGCTGCTGGCATTCGCCTCTGTATTTGCTGTATTCTGGCTGTGTCTCTCAGGTTCGATCTACATCCGGCTCCCGTCGGTCTGCACTTCTTTGCTTCATCCATCTTGTCTAATTGGGTGGCTCTATATGTATGGGCCACATGTGGGGCAGGCTCTGAATGGGTGTTCCTTCAGTCTCTGTTTTAATCTTTGCCTCTCTCTTCCCTGCCAAGGGTATTCTTGTTCCCCTTTTAAAGAAGGAGTGAAGCCTTCACATTTTGATCATCCGTCTTGAGTTTCATTTGTTCTAGGCCACTAGGGTAATTCAAGCATTTGGGCTAATAGCCACTTATCAGTGAGTGCATACCATGTATGTCTTTCTGTGATTGGGTTAGCTCACTCAGAATGATATTTTCCAGTTCCAACCATTTGCCTACGAATTTCATAAAGTCGTTGTTTTTGATAGCTGAGTAATATTCCATTGTGTAGATGTACCACATTTTCTGTATCCATTCCTCTGTTGAAGGGCATCTGGGTTCTTTCCACCTTCTGGCTATTATAAATAAGGCTGCGATGAACATAGTGGAGCACGTGTCTTTTTTATATGTTGGGGCATCTTTTGGGTATATGCCCAAGAGAGGTATAGCTGGATCCTCAGGCAGTTCAATGTCCAATTTTCTGAGAAACCTCCAGACTGATTTCCAGAATGGTTGTACCAGTCTGCAACCCCACCAACAATGGAGGAGTGTTCTTTTCTCCGCATCCTCGCCAGCATTTGCTGTCACCTGAGTTTTTGATCTTAGCCATTCTCACTGGTGTGAGGTGAAATCTCAGGGTTGTTTTGATTTGCATTTCCTGATGACTAAAGATGTTGAACATTTCTTTAGGTGTTTCTCAGCCATTCGGCATTCCTCAGCTGTGAATTCTTTGTTTAGCTCTGAACCCCATTTTTTAATAGGGTTATTTGTCTCCCCAAGTGGTCTAACTTTTTGAGTTCTTTGTATATTTTGGATATAAGGCCTCTATTCTGTTGTAGGATTGGTAAAGATCTTTTCCCAATCTGTTGGTTGCCGCTTTGTCCTGACCACAGTGTCTTTTGCCTTACAGAAGCTTTGTAGTTTTAGGAGATCCCATTTGTCGATTCTTGATCTTAGAGCATAAGCCATTGGTGTTTTGTTCAGAAATTTTTTCCAGTGCCCATGTGTTCCAGATGCTTCCCTAGTTTTTTCTTCTATTAGTTTGAGTGTGTCTGGTTTGATGTGGAGGTCCTTGATCCACTTGGACTTAAGCTTTGTACAGGGTGATAAGCATGGATCGATCTGCATTCTTCTACATGTTGACCTCCAGTTGAACCAGCACCATTTGCTGAAAATGCTATCTTTTTTCCATTGGATGGATTTGGCTCCTTTGTCAAAAATCAAGTGACCATAGGTGTGTGGGTTCATTTCTGGGTCTTCAATTCTATTCCATTGGTCTATCTGTCTGTCTCTGTACCAATACCATGCAGTTTTTTATCACAATTGCTCTGTAATACTGCTTGAGTTCAGGGATAGCGATTCCCCAGAAGTCCTTTTTTATTGTTGAGGATAGTTTTAGCTATCCTGGGTTTTTTTGTTATTCCAGATGAATTTGCAAATTGTTCTGTCTAACTCTTTGAAGAATTGGATTGGTATTTTGATGGGGATTGCATTGAATCTGTAGATCGCTTTTTTGGCAGAATGGCCATTTTTACTATATTAATCCTGCCAATCCATGAGCATGGGAGATCTTTCCATCTTCTGAGGTCTTCTTCAATTTCTTTCTTCAGAGTCTTGAAGTTCTTGTTGTACAAATCTTTTACTTGCTTGGTTAAAGTCACACCGAGGTACTTTTATATTATTTGGGTCTATTATGAAGGGTGTCGTTTCCCTAATTTCTTTCTCGGCTTGTTTCTCTTTTGTGTAGAGGAAGGCTACTGATTTATTTGAGTTAATTTTATACCCAGCCACTTTGCTGAAGTTGTTTATCAGCTTTAGTAGTTCTCTGGTGGAACTTTTGGGATCACTTAAATATACTATCATATCATCTGCAAATAGTGATATTTTGACTTCTTCTTTTCCGATCTGTATCCCCTTGACCTCCTTTTTTTTGTTGTCTGATTGCTCTGGCTAGAACTTCAAGAACTATATTGAATAAGTAGGGAGAGAGATTCTAATATTTCTGAAGATGATCGTGATCTGTCAGGCCATGCTGTTGGTCTCAGGCCTGCCGATGGAGGGTGGCTGTTTCACAGAGGTAAGTGCTTCCCTTACTGAAAGTGATCATAAGGACAGGAATAAGTGACTAATTTCACACAGCAATGTGGCAAAGGGGTGCGATAAATACCGCACTCTCAGAAGAGTCTGTGATTCATACTGACTTGGGAAACTCTGGAGGTTTGATAAGTAAGATTTAGAGAAGAGTAGGTGACTTCCCCCAGGGAAAGAGAATGAGCAGAGGCAATGAACTTGAAACACACAGCATGTACAGTATCAGATGCTAAAGTGATAGCCGTGGATTGCTTAAGATGACTTTTCTATCTGCCCACTATTTTCAGAACTATTTATATCACTTCGGCACTATCTCAGTGCTATTGACAGCAGAACTGTCAAGCTGCTCCTTTTTAACCAACATTATTATGATTTTTTTTTACTCTAATCTGAATTTATTTTTTTCTAGAAGGCAAGAAGCTATGAGCATAACCGATCTTGCTCTCAAGTGAACAATGATTATCATCTTTAATATGCATGACACATTCCTTGTGAAATCAACATATGTCTACATGCAACCCAAATGAATAATTGAAAAGTTTAGCACATTCAGTCATTTGGCACCATGTAATTAGAAAAAAAAAAGTGTTTTTTTTTAATGCTGAATTTAGTCAAATTGAGACGCACAGTACTAAAAGTTTTTGATTTTTTTAACTCTAAAACACTGGATTCTTAGAATGAGGACAGCCTATAGGTAAGGTAGGTGATAATGTTACGGACTTTGATGTTGTTCCAGGAAAATCTATTCTTTATGTAACCTGCCTCTGTTATTTCCTATAACCATGATATTCATACTTGAGTTAAAATAATAATTGATATGCAGTGGCCTATCTCTTGAATGTTCCAAGTTACTTACCTGATTAAAAAAACCCTGATTTTAGTTGGTTTCTTGTTTAGTCAACTGATAGAAAGATAAACCTGCTTTCTGAGGAACAACACCAGGTGTAGCTGACGTTTTGGCAGGACCTGCCTCGGAAGGTTGCCTGTGCTGCCAAGAAACCCAATATGAGTAATTCAGAACCTCCTTCCTTGCTGATAAGTTTACGTGAAAATTTTAAAATATTGGATTCAGAAGGCTGGAGAGTTAGCTTAGTCAGTAAAGTCTTTGCTTTGTAAGCATGGGGCTTCAGTTTAATTTCCAGACCCAATTTTTATAAACAAAAGGCTGGCTCTGGGGAGGCAGAGACAAGTAGATCTCTGGGACATGCTGGCCAGCTAGTCTGGCCTACTTGTCTAGGCTAGTGAGAGACCTTGCCTCAAAAGCAAAACAAACGTATAAACAGCTCAAACAAACTAACCAACTGACCAACCAGTCAAATAATTCCAAAGTGGTGAACACTTGAATAACTACAATGAAGACTATCACTTGGCATAGACACACCTGAAAGACACACACACACACACACACACACACACACAAGGGGGGGAGACAGAGAGACAGAGACACACAGACATATAGACACACAACATACAAACACACAGACACAGACATATACACACAAACACACACATAGATACATATACCTTGCACATATAAACACAAATATACATACATAGACCCCTGCACACAGACATATACACACACACATACAGACACATGCACACAGACACACACACAAGCACACAGAGATATAACCACACACAGAGATGAATACACACACACACACACACACACACACACACACACACACACACACACACAGGCTAACCTTCATACACTTAGTAGTATATTCTGAACATGCTGATAATGCACTGTGAACTATTTCTACAGGTTGATAGAACTGTTTTTTCATAATAGCTGGTCTTTATAAGGCATATTGTCATTGTGAGAGCCAGGAGGTCACTTTGATTCGTTTAAAGAGTGCAGGCTACTAACTGTTGGGCATCTATTTTAACTCCACTTTTTTTTTTTCAGACAGGATCTTGCTATGCAATTCTGGCTGACCTGGTACTCACTATTAGCCCAGGTTGGTACTGAACTCATGGCAATCCTCCTGTCTCAATCTTCTGAATGATAAGATTAAGGATGTGAACCACTATGCTTGGTTTTTACTTCTAAGATTTTTTTATCACATTATGACTAATAAATCATTCAAAATTGAATATATATTGTTAAAAATGAATGATGATTTATTCTCTCTCTCTCTCTCTCTCTCTCCATCCCTCCCTCTGTGTGTGTGTGTGTGTGTGTGTGTGTGTGTGTGTGTGGAGTATGTATATGTTTGTGTGTGCACTTTCAGAAGCTAGGGGAGAATGGAGAATGTCAGGTGACCTGGTCTATTACTCTTTACTTGATTCCTTTGAGACAAGGTCTCTCATTAACTTTGATCTAGGCCAGCTACCAACAGCTCCATGGATCCTCCTGCTTTCTCTGTGCACAGTGCTGGGGTTGTGACCACACACACACACACATGGTCTAATGTAGTTGCTGAGGATTTATACCTGGGCTCTCATGCTTGCCCAGTAAGCTCCCTAATGCATCTGGCCATCTCCCCCACCCTGATAACATTTCTTAAAGCATCAAAAACAAGTTCAAGGCAGGCCTAGGGCATATGCCTATGATCCCAGCACCAGGGAGGCTGAAGTGGAAGGACTTAAGAGTGTGAGAATGGGTTGAGTTAGTCCGACTCAACCACATCATACATGTCCCACACAGCAAACAGTTGAATTGTTCCTTAAATGAATTTAGAAAGCCAACAATATCAGTACACTATAGATCAAGAGTTCAAGCCCTAAAGCAATTTTATTTTTGAACTGTGTAAAATTGCCCCAGTTCTCTAAAAAAAATATTAAAGTGGAGAGTAGTAGAGGAAGGCCTCCAATGTAGACCTCTGGTCCCTATATTTCCATGCATGAATGAGTGCACATGCCTCCTCCCCCAACCCCGAAACACTTCAGAAAGTAAAACAGCCTTGGCTATCAGCCGTAGATGAATTTTGAGGTCTATTGCAGACTCATGCTTAGCGTGCCCATGCACTTAACTAGTGAGTAAGTGGAAATCGGAACCTTGGACATGAATGTATTTTTCCAAATTAACTCCACACTTTCGCTTGCCTCTGTTGAGATAAAGAGCTCTGTTGATTCTTGCCTATGCGAGAGTCTGTGAACTTTTAGAAACACGAGGGACATTCCAGCATTTTCATGTATCTGGGGAGCTCTCGAACGATGGAAAGACTGTGTGGTATGTGCCATCCTGATTGCCACAGCCAGGTATAAGCTTGCCTTCTGCAGGGAATGTACCAGAACAGGGCATGATCTTGCTGAAAACCTTGATGCCATCAGCCTTTAGTGACAGGCAATATTTGTGATGGCATCTGTTCTGGCTTGCATGAGAAATGTCACCCATAGGCTCGTGTGTTTGAACACTTGGTGCCCAGTTGGCAGGGAACCTGGAGGAGGTGGAAATTTGCTGGAAAAAGTCTATCACTGAGAGTTCACGCTCTCTATGTTCTGTATGTGAACATAGTTAAGATGTGATCTCTTAGCTTCCTGCTCCTGTGGCTTGCTGCTATGCTTCCCCATAGACTTTAGCCCTCTGGAATTCTTATTCCCCCCTAACAAACAAACACACAAACAAACAATAAAAACAAAACCCTGTCTTAACTTGCTTCACATCATGGTATTTTATCATAGCAAGAGAAAAACAACAGACCACACCCATTTCATAGGAGTTCGAGATGCATTATTGGACATGAAGTGTAATCATATAATCAGTTTATATACCAACATTTGGTTACTGTTCAGTCCCATCAGACTCCATCGGTTATTCCTCTCTTTGTACGTGTGGTACAGAGATCCACCTCCAACCAGGTAAAAACATGGGATCACCATGGTTCTTATTTATTTCATTAATTCATGTGGCTCAAAATGGCCTTGAACTTACTGTGTAGATGAACTGAAGATGACTTCTGAACTCCCAATTTTCCTGCCTCTACTTCTCTAGCCCTAATTTTAAAATTAGAAAAAAGGGGGGCTGGGAATTGTTCTCCCTCCAAACAGATCCGTTGTCTTCCCTCTCAAGATGATCTCCCAGGTCCCAGGAGCATCCAGCCCTGTGGGACCCCAGGAACACCAAGGTCAGGGTCCACCTGGGGTCTACCAACAGAGGTGGGCTGCACTTTGTCCCCTAAGCTCCATTGGCAGGCCCACAGCTCTGCTGTGCTTCCGAAGAGGCCTGCTGGGATCCCAGGGACATTCATTTCCACCTGGGGCAAAGTCACCAGAAGTCATCAGGGTGCTGTTTCCTGAACTCCATCATCAGGCCGAAGGCTCTGTGTTCCTTCCTGAGGAGTTCTGTCAGCATCAGGAACATCCAGCTAACACCAGCGACAACTCGAACTGGATGTCTAAATGTTAGCATGAGAACACAATCAACGAGGGCCAGGGCAATATGAGGCCCCCAGAGCCCAGCTGTCTGACCAGAGCAAGCCCCGGATATTCTAACACAGCCAAAGCGGAAGAAGATGACCTTAATACAATCTTATAACGATGTTGGAGGCCTTTGAAGAGGAAATGAAGAGATACTTTAAAGAAATACAGGAAAATACAATCAATCAGGTGAAGAAATGAATAAAACTGTTCAAGACCATGAACATGGAAACAGAAGCAATAAAGAAAGAACAAATGGAGGAAATCCTGGAGATGGAAAACCTAGGGCAGAGAGCAGGAACTACAGATGCAAGCATCACCAACAGTACACAGGAAATGGAAGAGAGAATCTCAGGCATAGAAGATATGGTAGAAGAAATTGATATATCAGTCAAAGAAAATGTTAAATCCAAAAAGCTCCTGACACAAAATATCCAAGGAATCTGGGACACTGAAAAGACCAAGCCTAAGAATAACAGGAATAGAAGGAAGGAGGAGAGGACTCCCAGCTCTGAGGCCCAGAAAATATTTTTGACGAAAATCATAGAAGAAAACTTCCCCAACCTAAAGAAAAAGATGACTATAAACATACAAAAAACTTATACAACACCAAATAGACTGAACCAGAAAAGAAAATCTTCCTTCCACTTAATAATCAAAACACTAAATGTACACAACAAAGAAGGAATATTAAAAGCTGCAAGGGAAAAAGACCAGTACATATAAAGGCAGACCAATCAGAATTACACTGAACTTCTCAACAGAGACTCTTAAAAGCCAAAAGGGCCTGGGCAGATGCTTGCACTCCCTAAGAGACCACAGATGTCAGCCCAGGCTACTATACCCAGCAAAACCTTTAATCACCATAGGTGGAAAAAACAAGATATTCAATGACAAAACGAAATTTAAAGAATATCTTTCTACAAATCCAGCCCTACAAAAGATACTAGGAAAAACAAAACAAAACAAAACTCCAACTCAAGGAGACTAACTGCAGATGACATGACAGTGTATGTAAGTGACCCCAAAAATTCACCCAGAGAACTCCTGCCACAGATGAACACTTTCAGTTGAGTGGCTGGATATAAAAAGAACTAAACAACAACAATAACAAATATCAGTAGCTCTCCTTTATACAAATGATAAACAAGTGAGATAGAAATTAGAGAAACAACACCCTTCATAATAACTGCAAATAATATAAAATATCTTCATGGAACCCAAATCAATGAAGTGAAAGACTTGTATGACAAGAACTTCAGGTTTCCAAAGAAAGACATTGAAGAGGATCTCAGAAGATGGAAAGATCTCCTATGGTCATGGACTGGCAGGATTAACATACTAAAAATAAAAACGGTCATTTTACCAAAAGCAAGCTACAGATTCAGTGCAATTCCCATCAAAATTTTAATACAATTCTTACAAACCTTGAAAGAATAGTTCTCAACTTCATATTGAAAAATAAAAAACACAGGATAGCAAAAATAATTCTGTACAGTAAAAGAACTTCTGGAAATATCAATATCCTTGATTTTCAAGAGCGATAGTAATAAAAATTGTATGGTATTGGCAAAAAAAGAGACAGGTTGATCAACGGAATTGCATCAAGGACTCAGAAATAAACCCACTTGATTTTTGACAAAAAACAAAAACCATATAGTGGGGGAAAAAAAGCATCTTCAATGAATGGTGCTGGTCTAACTGGCTGTCTGCATGTAGAAGAATTCAAATATATCTATAGTATCACCCGGCACAAAAACTGAAGTCCGTGTGGAACACAGACCTCAAAATAAAACTGAATATGCTAAAATCTATAGACGAGAAAGTGGGGAATAGGCTTGAAAACCTAGGTACAGGAGACAACTTTCTGAACAGAGCACCAATGGCTCAGGCACTAAGATCAACAATTAATAATTTGGACCTCACGAAACTGAAAAGCTTCTGTAAGGCAAAGTACACCATCAATAGGGTAAACCAGAAGCCTACAGAATGGGAAAAGATCTTCACCAATCCTACATCCAACAGAGGGCTAATATCCAAAATTTATAAAGAACTCGAATAATTAAATACCATTGACTGACACAAATTACCCAATTAAAAAATGGGGTACAGAGATAACCAGAAAATTCTCAGCGGAGGAATCTCTAGAGGCTGAGAAACATTTAAAGAAATCTTCAGTGTCCTTAGTTATCAGGGAAAGGCAAATCAAAACAACTCTGAGATTCCATCCAACACCCATCAAAATGGCTAAGATCAAAAAAACTCAAGTGACAGCACATGCTGGAGAGGATGTGGAGTAAGAGGAACACTCCTCCATTGCTGGTGGGAGTGCATGACCACTTTGAAAATCAATCTTGGCTGTTTCACAGAAAATTAGGAATAGTTCTACCTCAAGACTCACTCTTGGGCATACACGCAAAAGCTGCTCTACAATACCACAAGGACACACGCTCAACTTTGTTCATAGCAGCGTAATTCATAATAGCCAGAAACTGGAAACAATCTAGATGTCCTTTGAAGAATGGATAAAGAAAATGTGGTACATTTACACGATGCAGTACTACTCAGTTATTAAAAATAGGGACATCACAAAATTTATAGGCAAATGGATAGAACTAAAAAATATTATCCTGACTGAGCTAAGTCAGACACAGATAAATATGCATGGTATGTATTCACTTAGAAGTGGGCATTAGCCTTAAAGTACAGGATAACCATGCCACAATCCACAGGCCCAAAAAAGCTAAGTAACAAGGAGGTCCCAAGGGGGGATGCTTGAATCTCAGAGAAGGAAACAAACTAGACATCAGAAGTGGATTGAGAGAGAGAACGGGGTGGCACGAGGGATGAGGAAGGGAGCTAGGGTTCCTTAGGTATGGGGAGAACGTGTGGTCAGGGTCGGGGTAAGAGGGCTGGGAGAGAGAAGGGATATCGGTGTGTGTGGGCATCTCTGGAACACTCTCTTCCTTAGAAGAGAAAGGAGTGACCCTAGCTGAGACTCCCTGCAGTGGAGGAGCCTAAAGTGACTACCTCCTATAGCCAGGCAGGACTTGCACTGGAGGGAGGGGACACTAACCCACCCACCAAACCTTGGACCCCAAATTTGCCTGCTTACAAGATGTGCAGGGATAAATATGGGACAGAGATTGAGGGATTGGTCAACCGATGTCTGGTCCAACTTGAGTCCCATCCCTGGGAGAGAGTCAGCCCCTGACACTGTTAATGATACTCTCCTATCCTTGCAGTCAGGACTCTAGCACACCCGTTGTCTGAAAGACTTCATCCAGCAGCTGATGGGAAGAGAGGCAGAGACCCACAGCCAAACATTTGGCAGAACTCAGGGAGACTTGTGTAACAGTCAGAGGAAGGATTGAGGGAGTTGGAGCGATCAAGGACACTATAAAAAGACCTACAGAGCCAACTAACCTGGGCCCATGGGAGCTCACAGAGACTGGGCCAGCAAGCGAAGAGCATGCATGGACTGGATCTATACCCCATACACGTATGTAGAAGATGTGCAACTTGGTTTTCCTACGGGTCTCCCAACAATTGGAGCAGGGGCCATCTCTGACTTGGACTCTGTTGCCTGCCCTTGGATTCCTTTCCCCTAGCTGGGTTGACTTCTCTGGCCTCAGTAGGAGAGCATGTGCTTAGTCCTGATGAGACTGGATGTGCCAGGGCAGGTTGGTACCAGGGGGAGCTCCCTTGTCTGAGGAGAAGGGAAGGGGGGAATAGGAGAATGGAGGTGGGACTGGAGGAGAGGGGGGCTGCGATCGGGATGTAAAAAAGAATAAATTAATTAATTAAAGGAAAAAATTAGAGAAAGGGGTCTCTGAGACCCACCTAATAGAAAGGGAATGGAATTATACAAGTTGTTCTCTGATCCAGACATGTATCCCGAGGCTTGTGCACATGTTCACATACTAATAAAATGCAATAAAAAATCAGATGGGGGATGGCCATCATATTATTTAATAGTGACTCCAATAGAAGATGAAAGGAGACAAAGAAGGAGAAGAAAAAGGAGGAAGAGGAGGAGGAGAAGGAGGAGAAGGAGAATGTAAGAAAAAGGAGGAGGAAAGAGAAATAATAAGGTAAGGAAAAAGAAGAGAAGAAAAAAGAAGGGAATTTATGTTTTATTATCAAGAGTGGCCATTATTTCTGTGGAAAACTTCACAAAGTAGTGAGAGTCACTGTGTCCAGTATGAAGAAGGCTTTCTGTCTGCCTAATGCTTCCTTTTACTCTTGACTGTGCTATGACAATTCAGATAATAACCAAGGTAGCTACTACACATATCTGCTGTGAAGCTGGCTACATCCACTGTGTTGAAATGGCTAACACTCGATGGACTGTATTTATTAAACAGCTGCATTTAAACAAAATAATGATTTACCTTTGAACAGAAATAGAGATACAATCTCATTCCTTTTTTTTTGGCTGTGCATTTATGTAGGTACATATTCATGTAGTTATATGTGTTTGTGTGTTACTCAGGAGCTGTCTGTCTTATTTTTTGAGGCAGGGTCTCTTACTGGCTGGAGGCTCGTTGACTAGCTTGGCTGGCCTAATTAAGACAACATTGACTTTGCTGTGTTTTTGTCTCGGCCTCCTGAATACTGGGATGACAGGCATGGATCACTGCTCCTGCTTATACTATTTCATTAAACAAAACACACTCAGCTCTCACAACGTGACCCAGATGGCAGTTAGAAGCAACTAACTAGAATTTGCTAATTGTAATTTGTTTATCAAAAGATTTTTTGAATTTGGTCCTCTTTGGGCCGCATTTTTTATTGCCATGGCAATGAATTGGTGAATAGAGATTATGTTATGCTTGGATCATGGGAAATCTCTCTAACTTGACCTGTGTAGGACACATTCCTTTGACATTTGACAATCCTGCTGAAAGATTCAGTAAAAGGAATGAAAAACTTTATTTGTTATTGCTGTGCATATGGTGTACATGTAGATGGGATGTCTGTATCATGGTGCGTGTGTGGAGGTCAGAGGACAGCTTTATGAAGTCAGCTCTTTCCTTCCAACTTTGTGTGGGTTCTGGTGTTCGAACTCAGGTCATCAGGCTTGGCAGCAAGGGCCTTTATTCATTGAGCCATCTTGCCTGCCCACATTCCACTTTTAAGTAGATCGACTGTCCGATGGATGTTTGGCTTGTTTCTGGGATGGTTTCAGGAACAGACAAACCCACCTTCATAATTGAATATACTTCATATTGTCCACCTAGTATAGCCTCAGTGTCTCTAGGAATGGATTTACAGAGGGGACACTGTCCTTGTTCTGGTGACCTTACATAGCCCTCTCTACTTAGATTCTGAACCACTGTTTATATACTATGACTTAATATGCAGGATTGGTAAGATTCTTAAAGCAGATTATAAAGTATAAAATAAAAAGAAAGAAAATGGGTTTAAGAAAAAACACAAGCCTATTTGGAACAATATTGGAAAAAAAGCACCCAACTTAACTAAGATGGACGTATACCTGTTTCTCAAAATTTAAAAGATTATTATTTATTATTTATGTATATGTGCCTGTGTGAGTTTATGAGCAACGTGTGTGTGTGTGTGTGTGTGTGTGTGTGTGTGTGTGTGTGTGTGTGTTAACCTGCAGAGGACAGAAGAGGTTGTTCAGGAGTTAGAGATGGTTGTGAGCCGCCATATGGGTGCTGTGAATTGAACCCAGGCTCTCTGCAAGAGCAGTCAATGCTCTTAACCATCGAGCATCCCTGCAGTCTAATTCTTGGTATTTTGATGGTAGCCTTCCTTTGGATTTTTACTAGCTGGAAAAGAGAAGGTACCAGAGGCCTATGAAAGGATTCCAAGGGCTCCCAGAGCTTGTCAGAACATACTTTGAGAACTGCCAGCCAGTTCTTAGTAGATGAACAGAACACTCTGTTGAAAGAACTGGATTTACTGGTCTATGGTGCTGTGTAAACATCACAAGAAAATAGAATTTTATACATTGATGGGTCTTTGTAAATGTGTACATGTCCTAGAGAGAGAGAGAGATTGAGAGAGAGAGAGAGAGAGAGAGAGAGAGAGAGAGAGAGAGAGAGAGAGAGAGAGAGAGCGAGAGAGAGAGCGCAGATATGCAGAAGCTCATGTCTGCCCATGTGTGTCAGGGTCAGAGGACAACTTTAGATGATGATTCCTTAGCTACCTTCTACCTCTAGTTCGAGTTGTGGTCTCCTACTGTCCTGCAATGTCACCAGGCTGGCTGTCTGGCCTCGTGAACTTCCAGGGATCTACCTGCCTGTCTCTGCCTCCCTTCATGCCACCGCTGGTACTGTAAATACTCACTCTTGCACGGGCTTTTTGGATCAAGTTTGTATCAAATTCGGGAGCTCATGCTTGGGTGGCAAATGCTTTACTAATTCAGCCATCCCTCCTGGCCAGCACGAGTCCTCTGTAGAGCATGACTCTTCTGAAGCGGTCCAGCGAGGCTTCCTTTGACCTATTATAGTCATTTACTCTGTGCTATATTTGCTAACTACCAGTTCTCCAGTTTAAGAACGAGCTGGGTCCTCTGTAAGTAACACTATCCCTCCTGATCTCTGCACCTGTGCCTGCTCTGCAAACCCTAGAAGAATGTTAGCTGCCTAAGGTTTTTCTTGTCAGTAAGACTGACACCTGTGTCCTGGTGAAGTTGTCCCATTCTGTCCAACCGTTCACTTAGACCTGTGGTTCTCATCCTTCCTGATGCCGCAACCTTTTAATACAGTTCCTCAGGTGCTGACCCGCATGCATTAACATTATTTCGGTGCTACTTGGTAACTGTAATTTTGCTACTGTTGTGCATTATAATATGAATGTCTGATTCGCAGGGTATCTGATTTGCGACCCCCCTAAGGGGTCGTGACCCACAGGATGAGAACCACTGACCTAGATATAACAAGAGATAATGATGGCGGGCAGGGGAATCTGACTACACCATCAACGTAGTGATCACTTGGAGATAACCTTCTGGTAAAATGAAGAGTTCTATGAGCATCACGCACAACCTATGTCACCACACGGAAATGGCAGCATTGAAAAATACCAGCTGGATTATTATACTAAAAATTTTGCACACCTTTAATTTCAGCATCTGGGAGGCAGAGGCAGGTGGATCTCTGTGAGTTTGAGGCCAGTCTCCTCTACGTAGTAAGTTGCAAGCCAGGTACATCTACATAGGGAGACTCTGTCTCAAAACAAAACCAATCAAACACATTAAAAATCAATCAATCAATCAATAAGTGACTAAGAATACAAAATTTTGGTTTCATGTGTTGGAAATCAGCATTTATTGCTGCAGATTATTTTCCTTAATTTTCCTACTTTTAGGCTTCTGATAATGCAAAAAATTCCCTAGGAAGCTTGTCTAACCTCTTGACATTTCGACACAATGTTGTTATCTATGAACTTTACACCAGAGAACCACCCAATCAAATTACAAAAAGGAAAAAACGTGTAAAAAAATTCATTCTGTTTTAAGTATGTTGTCATTTTGTGTTAGGTCATGTTTATAGCAAGCATGCTTGGCTCAGTGTTGGAACTGCTAGAACTGATATTGGAAACGGTAGAAGATGGAGAAGAGAAACATTGTCTGTACATATCACATCTTCCAAATCCAATTTCCTTTATCTCCTGGCACTATGAACTGCCTCCAGTTTTGAACCACTGTCATAAATAATAACAATCTTCTTTCTGAATTTATAGTATCTAGTCCTAGGTAGTCAGCTATGTTTGATGCGGCAACCAATCAGCTCTAGTGTAAGGTTTTTCTCATTCTACAGAGCCCACAGAGTGGAAATAAAATGGGCCCTCAACTATTATGGTTCGCCAGGAAGAGGTTTGTGCATAACTCATCATTTACAACTCTCTAGTGGCCATGCTATAGAGGGCCCTTTCTTTTCTCTGAATATTTCATGAAAGGACTTTGTGTTAACTGGTTGTTCAACTGGTATCCTCTCTGAATACTTAATATTGATTTTTTTTTTGTCTTTCATTTGACAAACATTACACAGCAGATTCTTCTTGGACCATAGGGACCTTAGTCTAAGCAACAATCTCCAGAAGACTCCCTCTGTCATGTGTCCATTTCTGTGGTGGGGTTTACAATACCTTGTAAGTAGCCCTGATAGTCTGGAAATGTGGTTCACTAACACACACACACACACACACACACACACACACACACACACACACACACACACGAGAGAGAGAGAGAGAGAGAGAGAGAGAGAGAGAGAACAAGTTGGATTTAATTGCCATGAATTTGACAAAGATCTTTCTCTGTCTTTATGCTTATTTTTTTAAGTTAGCATACAAAAATAATGGGTTTCATTAATGGTATTTTTTTTATTGATACATGCCATTTTATTTTGGCAAATATTTTTCTTAGTACTGACTGATTACTTTTTTTGGCTCCCGAAGTTCGTTTACATGTTTACCTAATCAATTTTTTACTATTGCCTTTTAAGAGGGATTTTTCTCCCAAGAAATGCAACTTAGCTAAAGGCATCTTTTAGAACCTGCACACATCTCTACCATCTTCTGGGTGACAGGACCATTCTTTGTCAACCAGAGTGACCTCGAATTCCCAAGCCTCCTGTCTCAGCTCACCGAGAATCTGGTACTGTATGCGCACACCATGACCCTTGGCCAAACCCTTTTAATATTGTGAACATTTTTGTGCAGCTAAGGTTTGGTTAAGCAAATATCAAGGGGGAAAAAAAGGACAGAAGCCATGACCACCAGGAGAGAGCCACCATCTCAGTTCCTCAGTGACGAGAGTAAAGTTTTACTATGGTTCGATGGTTAGTGACTTTCTTGTTTCACACAAAGCCCAAAGCATGGGACATAACCAAAGTGGTAGGACTGGAGTGAGGGAAAGAGAGAGTGAGGAGAGAGTGTCAGTTTCTTTCAAAGGCGTTGGGCCAACTAAGACCAGGTCTTTGCAATCCTGAAAGTGGGAGATCCTACATTCTTAGCTTTTCACCAACATGAATATGAGGCCAATGCTTACAGAATAGAATGCAGGCTTATTTCTTTTCTTGGAGTACTCCTAGGGCTCATGTGAACAAGCATACTTCTTTTCCAGGGTGCCATTTGTAAAATGGTCCCAGAATCCTTCTCTGGGCATCCATTTCTTTGTTAAGTTCTGGAAAACAAATCAGGTTCTCCTATGAGGTATTTTTATTAAAAGTTACTGACAGTGTTCTTTAACTGGTGACTTTCGAAAACAACAGAAGTAATTGCTTGCAAAGAATAAAAACAACACCAGGCAGTAACTGTCAATTTAGGCATATAAACACAGCTAATTACATGTGACGTTTGCAAGCATAGTCTTGTTTAACTGCTGAGCCTTTCTCTCCAGGTGGCAGCCCTAATGAATGGCTGGCCAGAACATAGTCTTCCAGCTCTGTCGAATCCTTGCTGATGGCTGTTCCCTGAATTAGTGCCATGTGGTCCTTAATCCTTGTTCTCAAGAGTTGCATCCTCTCCAATTCAACGTGAATTGAGGTCTGTCACGATGGGATAAAGATTTACTGTCTTTTCCCCCCAAAGATTCAAGCATTCTCGCTACTGGAGTTGCTTGCTCTGGACTCTCCGTGACGGTGGAGTTATCCTCCACTGCCTCTGACTTCAACCATCTATGGCCCATGTCTTGTTTTGAGCTATTGGCTTTTTCAAGACTGTATTTTTGTTTTTTGACAATGGTATACTCTTAAGCTTTCTGAAACTGCTGTGCCTTGGCTGTCCAACTTTCTTGACCACAACTCACCTCCTCTCTCTCTCTCTCTCTCTCTCTCTCTCTCTCTCTCTCTCTCTCTCTCTCTCCCACACACACACACACACATACACAGAGGAAATTAAAGTTTCTTGGAATAATTTATTTTGTTGTTTTCCACCACTCCTTTCCCCTTCTTTTCTCTCCCTTCCTTCTTCCTTCCTCCTTCCCATCTTCTTCCTCTCCTCTCCTCTTCCTTTCCCTTCCCATGAAAATTTGAATTTTCGGTTCACTTATGAGTCAAGCACCACAGACTGCAAAACACATCTCTCTGCTTAGTGCCCTTCCAACTTTCTCAAAGACCAGACCAATCTCTACTCACATTTCTCACCCTCTGGCTAAGTGATGCAATCTCCTCTTGGTAGGTCTGCAGTATCGGTGATAACGCTACTGATTTATTTTTAATCAACCAGAGTGGAGGAAACTACTTTACATATTCCTTCAGAAAACAGGATAGATTTGTCAGAGATGCCATTTAGAAGACATTAGCTATGGAAAATCATGACTAGGCAGGCTACTTCTTTACAAATGACTTTCCTGGCTGGGTGTGCTGACCCAAATCTTTAATCCCAGCACTGGAAGGTAGAGATAGGAAGATCCCTTTGTATTTCAGGCCAACCTGGGCTATACAGTGAAACTGTTTCAAACAAAACAAAACCCCAAACCACCACCTCACAACAACAACAACAACAACAACAACAACTGAAACGAATAGCTTTCTTGGCTATTAGGTGCCCTTTTATAGTCAAATACTATTTGTTCGATAGTATTCTGATAACCATCAGAAGAATCTCAAAATTAAGCTGTAACAGTTGATTACAGAATCATCATTAAGATGAATAAAAAGCTGATCTTAAATGCTTAGTCAGTGACTGAGTCTCAGTCCTCTGCCTCCGACTTGGTCGATTCCCTGCTAAGGTCCTAGAGGTTTGTGTCTTTCTCCAGATTTTCCATATCCCCACAGGTTAGTGTTATGGTTAGCCCAAACTTCCCTGGATCTAAGGTGATTGGTGAAAGTTTCCAGATCTTTCCATGACAGGAAGTGCTATCGACCACCCAGAGTGCATTCCCTTTGACTTTGTTGAAGCAAGGAGTTCAATCCAAACCATTTGCTTATTTAGCTTCCTTTGTCTCAGAAGTAATCGGTCATTAGACTCAGTTCTGGCCAATAAAAAATGGGCTGAGGGTTTCTGGGAAGGATTTTCCTTTTGTCACGTAGAAGCTGTTGCCACCTGGCCTTTTGGCAGCCATTTTGTAGCTACAAGGCAACAGACGTGAGGAGGAAGGTCTTCCAGTAAAACGTTGTTGAGCAGTTCTGTAGAAAAAGCCTACATCTTTCTTGGCAGCAGAGAGCAACTACGTCAGCTGTGGATGGATCTCCAGAAACTTCTAGTTATGTGAGAAGAATGTGATGGTGAACATTGACTGCCCACCTGAGAGGATCTATAGTCACTTGCGAGACGAACTTCTGGGCATGTTAAAGACTGAACTCATTGAGATGGGACACACCCTAAGTGTGAGCGTCCCTTTTCTGTGAGCCCCACTGAAAGTGGGCTCAGCACCAGCATACATCGATTTCTCCTACCTGTCTGTGGATTCAGTGCGACCAGCTGCCTAGAGTCCTTGAACTCTACAAACTGTCATCCAGGATAAACGCTAAATCCTTAAACTGTTTCTTTTCATGTATTTGGTAACAACAACAACAACAACAACAACAACAACAACAACTACTACTACTGAAAACAACTTTTCATACCATAAATTTTCTTGGCCTATAATCAAATACGCCATTGAGTCTCCCTTCGAATTTTGAATTTCTGTATCTGTCTTTTTCTTTGATGGAACTTTGATAAGTACAAATTACTATGATGATCCCTCCAAGTGTCACTAATTAGAGACAACGCTACTTAAGAGTAATTACTGATGAAAGTGCACTCATGTTACTCCATCTAAGACTCCTGGTGTGAGAAGTTCCTTCTCCGCCATGTCCCAACAAGGTTCAATCAATTTGAGAATTAACATTCTGTCATTCTTTTCCACAAGGTCCAAGGTCTAAATGACTTGGCTGTTAGAGAATTCGGTTAAGCCAAGTGACATTTTGTTCTAGGGACGGTATTACTTATGTGTGTGTACCTGTGCATGTGTGTTTGTGTGCTTGCCTGTAAGCCTCAGACTGACCTCAAATGTTGCTCCTCAGGACATCATCCACCTTGGTTTTTGAAACAGGGTCTCTCACAGGCCTGGGATGCGCAGACAGTAAGTCCTAAGGATCTGCGTCCTGTAGATCTGGGACTGCAAGTATAAGTCACTATGTCTGCGCTTTTTACATGGCGTGTGGGGATCAAACCTGGGTCTTCATGCTTGTGTAGCAAGCACTTTACCCACTGAGCTATCACCCCTTCTCTCATACTTTAGCCTTTCATGGTTCTTTTAAGTTGTCTCCTCACCTTCAAGGTTTTACTGTTGTTGGAGTGTCCAAGAGCTGAGGGAAAGGGTAGGAAGTTCATAAGGCTGAGCTGGGCTTCATTTGGAGGCTCTTCTCGATTCTCTTTAGGATAAGAGAAACCAGCTTTTCCCAGAGCAAGTCAAAGGTCCTTTTCACTCAGGAGGAAGAAGCTGATTCACTGAGTGGAACCATTGTGGCTCTTGGCTAGTGTTCAGTAAGGATGCTGACTGCCATTCCATTCTGGTCCCTTGGGACTATTTGTCAGTAGCACGGACCTCCTTTGTGTTTATCAGACACACTTGAGTTTTGTGGCCAAGCATGAGCTAAGTTAGGGACTATGTACATACCTCTTAAGCCTTACTTCCTTTTGCTTGAGAAAATTTTACATGGTCCTGGGTATGTTGAGACAGAAAATAGATTGTAAACCTCCACTGATAATGAATCACAAAGAATTTAATCTTAGAGGATTCTTCCGAATGTATACCACTTTACCATTTATTAATGATGAAAGCAAATTTGCATATGAAATGAGATGAGTATGACTGTTTAGTTTGACATGAAGAATTCAACCTTGGCTGAATATTTGACATGGGATATTGAAGATCATTAACATTTTCCAGGGTTGATTGCTATTTTATAATCTTGAATACCGAGAATGTCAATTTGCATAAATAGTACAAAACCGGCAGACATATATTTAGGCCATTTCAGAAATGGTTGGAAATTCTGTCCTAATCCCATGCCAAAATTTCCTAAATGACTCCTCAGGTTACTTCTGTTGTCGACTCCAACAGCAATCTTGAAAATCATCCATTCTGGCCGAATCAAGATGCCTCAGGAGTTAGGAGTATTGGCTACTCCTCCAGAGGACCTGGGTTCAATTCCTAGCACCAACATGGCAGCTCACAACTGTTTGTGACACCGGTTCCAGGGGATCTGGCACCCTCACATACATGCAGTCATGTCCCTGAAGTTCATAAAATAAAAATAAATAAATTACTAAAAAGAAAAGAAAACCAACCGCTCTAACGTGATGCGATCTAAGGATGCACTAACTTTATGCTTAGAGACCGAGGAACGCCGGTATAGAAATACCATGCCATTGTTTTCTGTAATGAAGCCATCATGGTTCTGTAAAGGCAGAAGAGTATGTGTGCACTCTAATCCTTAACATAAAACAGTCGGACTCTGCTGCTGTGCTCCAGAAAGAGTTCTTGCTGTTGCATGCATGGTACTGCAGCACACACAGTGGAAAGTGTGTTGTGTGCTCAGAGCCTGCAGTGAAGCCCCTGGGAATAACCCGGGTGAGCACTCCAAGACCACCCAGGGCTCATCGTGTATTTGCTCTTCAGTTCATACTTCTGGATTGTTCCCCAGCTCCACATTCAATTACCTAACCCCATGGGTTTTATGTCTCAGATTTAGAAGCCAGGGGCTTCAGCTGCTGTGTCTCGTGGTAATTTCATGGCAGCCGCAGAATGTCTAGGAGTCACACTTTAAAAAGTGAGATGAAATGGGCAAAATGAAGAGGAAAACAAGCATTCTCCTACATGACATGTGTGTAGGAAAAGACTTCCTAAGTGTCTTTTATTTATGGCAACATAATCAGCCCATGATGTCAACTCAAAGTGTAAAAATTACTGAGCAATTCACATTCTTTTCTTTGATACAAAATTATACCTAAACTTTGGCCACTTTGTGGGTTCTTCTTCCACCTTTCTCCACTCCCTTTTACCCTTTCACCCCCGCCAACACTAGATAGGAGAGAAAAAGGATAGGAAGGGAAGGGGGTGACATTGTTGTTAGACCGCTTCCTGCTGCTGATGGGTGCCGAGTTCCGTGAGTCAAGTTTGATCTTTGCCATCAGGTCTCTAATTTCTTCTTTCTTCTTTTTTTGCTCATGGCTACCCAACAGGCTGCAACTAACAGCAACCACCACTACCACCAACCACCAACCACCAGCCAACAACCCGCCAAGCTCTTGGGTCCCTAGCTCTATCCTCTGAAAGGTCTCCAGAATTCCAAACGTCACACAGCCACAGAAACTATCTGCACCTGGCAAAATCATGCCCCTGCTAGTCAGCAGCTGTGGACAATCTGAAGCAGCCTCATATCCCACCCACTGGGATTAAAATGAATACATATTCTTATAAGACTTTTATGTCTTTTAAAGAACCCCAAATCCCAAAATTGTCACAACCCAAGATTGTGTCTGTAGTTGACATTCATAATGACGGCACAGCTTGTATTGACTAATCATTTTCTATGTTGTACAGCATATCATTTAGGAAATAATAAGTAACTGCTCTTCAAATGTGCCACATAGCCACACTGGCTAGTGGCTACTCCATTGATTTTTCTCTCTCTGCTTCATCTCCATGGACAGCCCCGACTCCTCTTTTCAATCTATCCCTCTCTGTCCTCATTTTTCCCCACTCTGAGGCTCTTAGCAAAGGAGCAGTGCTCTTGAGACAGACTCTGCATCTTCGCCGTCTCCAGGAGCCATTTCCCTACAACTCTAGTCGCCTCAGGTTAGGGCGACTCTGTTTAGAGAGATTGTCCTGACTTCGTTCTTTTTATCTGTGTCAGAGGGCTTATGGTGAGAATGAGAGCTTCCCTGAGTTAATGGCTCACGAGAATCAGACTACATACAGATACTAAGAGTGCATATGTTAGAAAGAATATGTACTTAAAGGCCACATATGGTGGTGTACATTTTAAATCCTGGATCTCTGGGCCCAAGATCAGTCTAATCTGTAGAGTTAGTTCTAGGTCAGAGAAACCTTCTCTTGAACCCCCAAATACATATATTACACATATATGTACATATATTTATATTATATATCACTATATATTATATTATATATTATTATATTATATATTACTTATTAATATATAATACTAATGTCATACATGTGCTCTTAATCTTTTAAACTTAACATCACATATAACAATATTAATATTGTATGTAAAGTCAATAATATATAGCCCTGATGTATGATTTATACACTTAATATCTTTGTGTATGAAAAATACATTCCCAGCCAGGCCTGTTGCTAAACGACTGTTATTCCAGCACAAGGAAAGCTGAGTCAAGAAGAGTGAGAATTCAGGGCCAGCCTGAGTTACACAGTGATACCTGGTCAGATAAAGAGAGAGCTCAGAGGAAGTGGAGTGGGGGAGAGAGGGGGAGAACTCTAGAAGGGGGTGGCAGGGGAGATTCCACAATGCATATGGAGAGAGAGAGAGTCACGGTGACTTTCAAGGGGGAACCAGTCCATTGAAGAGCACACAGTTTCCTAACCAAGAGCCCCAATGGTTGATCGTGGTGAGTTCTTGACCCATGAAGATAGTCATTGTGTCTTAAAGTTCCCTTTGCTTAGGGTGCTGCTGGGTCAGTCTGGCTTAATGAACTGCCGGCCTCTTACGTGTTCTTGTATCACCATCTCTTTTCCTTCACTGGTTTTAGGGCTGTGCCTATTGGAGGCTTTTGTTTCTGCCTCTGCTCTGGCCACACAAGTACTGGGATTATAGATGCTTGAGCCACATGTCCAGTTTTTATGTGAGTTCGGGATTTGAACTCAGGTCCTCACCCTGTGCAGCAAAATGCTCTTGACCATGCAGTACTTGGCTTTACTTTTAATTCTAGTCCTAGATCCTTTGGGCGGTGTGACTTGAGGAAGTTTGTTTTACCTTCTTGTTCCTGAAGTGAAGAGAAAAATGGCATCCTCTCTGCCTCTGACAGGGGAGAGGGACTTCTTTGACGTTCCTTGTGACCCTTACAAGTGCTTGGACAGTGACTGGGCAGGTTTTACTGAATGAATGCATCAAGCAGAGTGACTTACAAAGTGCCCCGGAGGCTGAGTAAGGAAGACCACAGCACTGAGGCCAGCTTGGCCTGCACAGTGAGACCCCATAACAAAAATCCTAGAGGTTAGAGGTAAGATCATTTGTATAGAATTATTTATAAATTTCAGAAGGTTATGTAAGGGGCTATTTTTCTTATTTTATGCCTCACCAGTGGCGTGTTTGCATTTTCACAGGGAGTGGAATGCAAATCCGTCCTTTGCTCATAAGGACAGGTTTCCCAGAGGAACACAGACGAAAGTAAAATGGTTTTGAAATTGGAGTTTTGAAATTGAAGCACCTGGCAGTCTCACTGTAGATCTCAGGCACCTATTGGTTAAAACAGTCTCCTTCAGGACTCAGGGTGGAAATCATCCCAGTTTATTTGGACTTCCTGGTGAACTCAAATGAATAGATTACTTCAAAATTATTCATAAGAGACATCTATGATGCCTCGATATATTATAAAATTGATCCAGATTAAGGCTTTATTGCAATGTTTGAGTTGCAAGAGGCCAGGGGTACAGGGTGGACATTAAAACAATGAAATCATTTTAATTTTAGGGGCTGTGAAGGTAGTTCACTGGGTCACCGCACTTGCCTTCAAACCTGACGATCTGAGGTCAGACCCGGGGACCCCCATAGTGGAAGGACAGAATCAATTCCTGCATGTTGTCCTCTGACTTTGCAGGCATGCTGTGTGGCCATGTGCCCTCATACATGCACATATACATACATACATACATACATACATACATACATACATACATACACTCATACAAATAAATAACTGTAATAAAAATCTACAAATTATGTTGTCTTTTGAGACAAGTTCTCACTATGTGATGCAGGTTGGCTTTGGACTCCTGGACTCAACTGACCCTCTGGTTTCAGCCTGTTGAGGGCTAGCACTGCAGACCTGTGCTGGCCTGGCTGCCTAAAGAACTACCATGATGTAACTCTGCAAGTCGTTCTGCTCTCCAAAGGCTTCCAACCTTGGACTGTCACTGGGCAGCACAGTAGCGATAGCAGTGAGTGAGTGGCTGTTTTGTGCCCAGTTGGGCACTGTCCCTGGTGCTTTATATCATGGCAATGATGACAGCATGGTTGCTACACGTCGAGTAGAGAGCCAATCACTATCTCGCTAAACACTGCAATTGTTATTTAAGGTGGTGACTACTGTTGGGAGGCAAGAAGAGGCTTGGAGGATCATCCACTGTCCAAGTGTCCACACTGAATAAAAGCAAGGGCTGGGTGTGGCTCCATGTTAGTTCTGCTTGCTCTGCCTTGACAGAGATGTCTCACAAATGCACTTCAGTCTTGTCTCGAAGCCACACGTAGTGTGTAATTTAGATGAAAGCACAGGTCTTCATCTTAAATCCTCACTTTGAAATGGCCTTAAGTTTAACTTGAAATGGAATCTGCACTGAATGAAGTAATCAGTTCCAGAAACTGTGTGCTGCACACACCCACCCATAAACACACACGTGAACATATATGTACACACATGCACACATACACAAACATGCAAATGCACACATATACACATACACACATATACATACACATAACACACACACACAGACACACACAGACACACACATACACACACTGGAAACCTGTGTCAAAATTAAAAGTAAATTTCTATTATAAATAACCCATGGCATTTCCCAAGGAAGGTCTGCTTTAAAGGGGGGCAATTTTCACATCTCAGTAAGAAGTGTTCACAGTAAGTAAGGAGTGAGCATGGCCGTGCTATTTTCCCATTCTGCAACAGACAAAAATCTCAGTATTTAGGCTTCTCATTTGGAACTCACTGAAATGAAAACATAATCCAAGTTAATTACTGTTCCCTAAGGTATCTGGTTGCATAATGTTTTATAAAATTAAAACCTATTAAGTGCCCATGGGAGGAAAAAATTACTTTAGATGCAAAGCACCAAAGAAAAAAGAAGAAAGAAAAAGAAAAAAAAAGCCAAGAGGTGAAACCTAGTTAGATCTTTACTTCTGTTATGTAGGCATGGATAACCTAGGGATTCAGGACTAATGAGAATTTGGGGTCCAATAAAATTTTTAGGGGTTGGAGAGATGGCTCAGATAATGAAGTGCACGAAACAAAGTCTCTGTGAAAGCAGGAGAACCCGCATTTGATCTCTAGAGCCCATGTTTAAAAGCAAAACACACGAAGCAAAATTAGGTGCAGTTGCATGATCCTGTAATCCTGATTCCAGGAAAGTGAGCACAGGAAGATCCCAGAGGCTTGCTGACCAGTCAGGCAGCTGAGATCGCAGATTTCAGGATCAGAGAGAAACTCACCCTGTCTGGAAAAGCAAGACGGAGAGTGGCAGAGGAAGACACGAGGTCGTTCCTCTGAGGAAGGGATTTTACACGCCTTAGTTCAGACTGGAAGCCCTACTAAGAATGACGATATAGGCAGTGTTGGTGGGACCTGCCAGCAGCTTAGCATCAGGGAGACTGAAGAAGAACAGCCCTAGGTCTGAGGCCATCTTGAGTTACAGAGAGACCGGTCTTAAAATGTAGCTAAGCTGCCTGGCATGGAGGAGTCCCTGGTTTGATTTCCAGCACTTCTGGCTTGTGTTCAATTCTTGGGACCCCACTGGAGTATATTTTCACTTGGAGGAATATGATCTGAAAAGGAGCTACTGGTTGCCTGAAGGATGAAGATCTTACATGTTTTCACCCAGAGTTCTTAACGATTCGGAATTCCGCTCAAGACACATTCTACATGCATGAATATAGTAAGATTAAAACACCCACATCTTCGCACCATCTATTCAACTAATGACACACTCAGTAGCAACAAAACACATCTTTCTCTGTGGTCATTTTCAAGTTCCTCCATGGCTGGCCCTCTTTCTATGACATGTAGCCAGCAGGTCCAGGCTTCCTAGTCAGAACAAGATTCAGGTTTGAGTTCTGAACCATCTATCACTAACTCGGTCCTAAAGGGTTAGTTATAAGGATGGCATGAGGCCACATTTGGAAGCACCAGCTGGATGGAAGATGGGCAGGTGTCTTTATGTCTCATCTTTGTTTCCTTCCTGAGAACCTTTTAGTTTTCTTGGGATCCCAGTATAGATCCTCCCCCAAGCGTCAGCAATTCTGGTGCCTCATGTGAACTCACCCTTTTCTAAATCTTTCCACATTTCTCCGTGACTCTCAGGGGATGTATTTGGTCAAAATCCTCCCAGGAAGTTTTTTTTTTGTCCTTCCATTTGCATATGTGTGTACACATGTTCATGTGTGTACCAATGCGTATGCACACGTACATAGGTATATGTGCAGAAGCCAGAGGAAACGCTTGAGTGTTTTCCTCAGGCATTGCACATCTATATATTTTTATTTTAATTTAACATTAAATTTAGTTGTATGCATGTATATGGCACACACTTGTGCCGTGGCCCTTCTGTGACAATGAGGGGACATCTCACAGGAATTCTTTCTCTCCTTTCACTAAGCTGGTTATGGGGATTGAACCCTGGTCATCAGGATGGGTGGAAAGCACTTTTAACTGGCTAAGTAGCTTTGTTGACCACTCTTCTTTTTTTCTTCTTCCAAGATGGAGTCTTTCACTGGCCCGGAACTCACCAACTAGGCTAGGTAGGTGGCTAGTGACATTGCCTTTGTCTTCTCAAGACTGGATCATCACGGATCGCTATGGCTTTTTTCCCTGCCATGAGTTCTGAGATCAAACTCATGATCTCCTGCATGCAATGGGAGTGTTTGACTCACTGAGCTGTTCTCTTAGCTCTGGGAAGACTTCTTGATTTGGTCTATTATTCTTGCTTTTGCTGCATCATTTGATATTTGATTATGTACCACCTCATAGTTTTCTAAAAATGTTTAGCCTCGGCTGTCCTTTATCTCCAGTTATTCTGCAAGCCCGTCTTTGGGTTGCATATGCAGGCTAACTAGGGAATGCTTAGTTTGCTCAGGCATTTGAACTAAAAGGACTCCACAGCATAGGGTGAATTAGAAGCTCATGAAGGGACTTTCTACAAACTGTTGAAGAGGTACGGTTCTCATGTAGAAAAGGTATGGAAAAACTTCCAAGTTAAGGCTGACAAATTGAAAGTATAAAAAGAACTTTCTATAGAGTTCTCTGGGCTTTGCAGCCATGCAGCCTGCAGCCATGGATTGCAAAGTGATCTCTTTGGAGTATGGTATAAAACATTGGGGGATCAGGGAGGCCATGGGGTTAGAGAGATGCTGCAATTCTTCCTGATTTTGCACTTTGCCCAGACAAATGCTTCTTAATTATTCTATTTGCTGATGGGTAGACAAATGTCCTGTACAACAAACCTTTGGCAAGGGCTATCCAAACGGTGTGTTCTAAAAGCCTTTAATCAGGAAGCCCTCAAGGCTGTTGAGCATATTTGGAGAAAATAAAAATTCCTCTCACAACTGTGTAATATTGTATGATCGATCGCCTTGCAAACAGAGTGTATTAGTTATTTTTCTTGCTGCGGTGTACCTGAGGAAAACAATTTAAGGGGTGGAAAATAGCTTATGTGGGCCCACAGTTGGAGGTTGAAGTTCATCATGACATAGAAGCCATGGCAGGAGGGAGGTAGCTGGTTATATCGCATCTACAGTTAGGAAGGGCAGGGGTTATGGAGAGGGAGAGAGAGGGAGAGGACATATAGGTACTCACTCATTCGTATGATACTAATACATGTAACAAAACTTCCACATCTGTGACCTACAGAACGTTACTTATTTATACACAAACTCCAGTTTCTTCAATCGTAAATAGTGAAATAACAATAATATAACTTGGGTCATCCAAGTCACAATCCAATCAGAACAGTTGCCTGGCCAGTTCTGCTGGATGCCAGCCAGCTCTACTTGAGGGGACAAGCTACAAACAGAAAACCCCTGAATGGAATGTAGCACATAGAAAATTCTGGATAAAGGTTAACCTCCCCTCTTCTCTTAAAGCTGAGATTGGGTAATATATGATGGGATTTAGAACCAGTTTGAGTAGCTTTGACAATCTTTAATACTGGTTGTGTTCATTGGGGGGGGGATCCATTGTCTCTGTTTTTACCCTGAAAACACGCTCATTTCTGTACAGTGCTTGTTTAACTTGGAGTATAGGCCAACAACGCTAAAAAGAATGCAAGAAGGCTGTGGCTATTGTCCTTGATTGCCCACCATAATGATACAATAAGACCCTATTGCTGAAGATGACATCACATACTTTGGGTGCAGGACATAGAAATATATATATATATATATATATATATATATATATATATATATATATTTGATACTAACCAGGAGTTTTCTCCCTAATGGCTAGCATTTTTAGTGCCATAAAGAGGGTGCTATACAGCTCTCGTTGGAGAAACGACATCAGGGTTCTTACTTAGTGCTGGATCCTGCATAGCACAATACCAACTTGTCAGGCAAGATGTGTCCATTGGTGCAATAGTAGCATAGCTGTTATGGTGGTCACCAATTGCTTTCTGCTTGGATTTGAGGCCTGTTCCTTAGAAGGGAGTTCATGCCTGGTACTAAATTTGATCAAAACCCTGTAGCTGGTCCTAATGGGTATAAGCTAGCAGTGTTTTACTAAATGATTCTGTTGACAAATGGATGTCTAAATATTTATGACTGTTTCCATCCATAAGTGCTGCCTTCAACCTTGGTCAGGGAAACTTGCTTCTGCATTGGGCAGCTGTCAATGCAGAAACTCATTAGTTGGTCAAAGTGCTGAGATTAAGTGCCTTAGAGGTCATCTTTAAGTGGGACATCTCTATCAGCCTGGCCACCCTCAAAGGCTAAGGGAGCACCATGGATGTGGGACGGAAAGATTAAAGAGCTGGATTTCTGTGAGAAGCTGTTTACTGTGGCACTGCACTGACTAAACTCACAGCACAACCTGCACAAGACCCGCACAAGATCAAGCCAGCTAACATTGTAGCTCCCGAGACCTCACCCTAGCTGGAGAGTTATCAGCAGTTGATGACTGCTGGGGGAGGGATAGTCATTTTCGGGGGTGGGGGATGGATGGTGGGTGGTTGCCTATGCTTCATTGGATGGCGTCATGCCTATGTACACGCAGGTAGAACTAAGTGGATTTAGTGGCTTGTGAGAAGAAAGAAAGAAAGAAGGAAAGAGCAAGCTATGAATTTGGGCGAAACAAGTGTTGGAGGGAGAACGGGAGTGGGGTGTTGGAGCTACTGAGTGATAAAATCAGTTCTCCTTCTCTCGTGGCCCAGTAGTTCATGTGACTGGCTACTCATTTTATGTGCTGCTTGCTGATTCCTTATGTGTGTGAAACCATTGGTTGGAATCCTGGCGTAAGAACCACTGGGGAAATTGATAAATATTTCAAAGCTGTTAGTGCTGACCACCGGTAGAGAAGTGTTAGTAGGCTGGTGCTAACAGTTCAACTACAGTTCTCTCTCTCTCTCTTTCTTTCACACACACACACACACACACACACACACACACACACACACACACACACACACTACCCTCTTGCCTTCTAAACAGTGCACAGAAAGAAATTCTAATCTCTCTCTCTGTGTGTCTCTGTGTCTGTCTCTGTATCTCTCTCTCTCTCTCTCTCTCTCTCTCTCTCTCTCACACACACACACACACACACTACCCTCTTGCCTTCTATACAGTGCACAGAAAGAAATTCTAATCTCTCTGTGTCGCTGTGTATCTCTGTGTCTGTCTGTCTGTCTGTCTGTCTGTCTGTCTGTCTCTCTCTCTCTCTCTCTCTCTCTCTGTCATTGGTGATGGAACTCAGGACCTATTAAGGCAAATCAATGGTTTGGGACCAAATCAAGTCTAAATCAATGGTTTGGGGCCAAAGTTCTAAAAGGTCTTCCTAAGCCTTGTTTGTTGTGGTGATGTGTGGCAAAGAATCAATGATATCTATAGAATCATGCCTTCCACAAGGGTTTGATGGTATAAGACAAAGAAATATTTTAGGCCATCTGAACTAACAACCATTTTCATAGACATCTCCCATAGCTAACCTGGAACTTCTAAAGTTCCTACTTCCACTTATTGAATGCTGGTGTTTCCGGTGTGAACCATCCTGCCTGAGATTATACAGTGTCAGGGAGAGAACCCAGGGCTTCAGGGACTAGACCATTACTCTTCCAATTGAGTTAAAGTCTCCAAATCCTCTATGGCATGGTTCTCAACCTTTCTAATGAGCCACCCTTTCATACAGTTCCTCCTGTTGTGGTGACCCCCAACCATAAAATTACTTTTGTTGTCACTTCATAACTATAATTTTGCTACTGTTATGAATGATAATATGAATATCTGTGTTTTCTGATGGCCTTAGGTGACCCCCTGTGAAAGAGTTGTTTGACCTCCACAAGGATCTCAACACACAGAGAACCGGTGCAAAGGGATTTCTTCATGAAGGAGAGCTAGGCTAGGAGAAAGGCATAGGTTTGACACGGATCAAACAACTTTTGGACAAAATCTACAGTTACTTGGTTGACAAACCAGAATGGAGACCTCCCATCCCATGAAACATGCATCTCTTAGCACCAAGTCTTTGGCATTGTCAAATCTCTGATATCCTGCTGAGGCCTTCCCAACCTTTGGATTTGGTGTGTTTGTTCTCAGCTGCAGAACAATGGGTGACTGGAGGGTAGAAGAGGAAACGGGAGGGTAGAGAGGGGACTTGGCATGGGATCTTCCTGCACAGTCCTTTGGGGAAGAACTTTGGGGAGCTCCTCACCTGTGGCTTGACAAGGAAGTAGAGTTTCCCTCCCATGCTTCCCTACAAACCAGTTCACTTAAGTTCCTGATTTTCCGTGTCAGCTGTTGACACGGCGGTTCTGGCGCCGACCCAAGGGTGTCTGAATGTTTGTGTGGGTCCCTGTTGGGGTGGCCTGCAGTGCTGATAAATCAGATAGGCTGTAATGTAGCGTTGACTCCCTTCTCAGAGCTTTCTCTTACAAGATACCGTGGATGACGAACTGTTTCCCGTGTCCCACTTTCTGTCACCTTGAGTTCCTGAGAGATCATTCAGCTATTAATGTGGTGTATCTGTCTACTCATCACCTATCCGTGAGGCTATCTATCTGTTTCCAAAGGGCCCATCAGATTGTCCCTAAGCACTCTGAACTTGTGCCCAGCGGGCATGCCGAGGCTTGTACGGGGCTAAGAGACCTCGTTCTTGATCTAGTTTTATAGAGAGCAATTAGCATAAAGGGAGCAGGTTTATAGGCAGCACTCAAACTTTAAAATGTTTCATATGCATCATAATCAAGCTCTTAAAAAAACAACTCTGGAGGGGGCTGATTACAATCTTTTCTCCCCTCTCTTCTCAGCCTGCCCATGTTTGAAGTTCAGGAGACACTTTCTCTGGGAACATAAAACCCCTCGTCTAACGGTATATACACCATACCACCCATTCAGACATCCATCCTTTTTTGTCTGAAAACCTTGAGGATATGCCAAGAAGACTACATCACCAATGCCCCTGCAGAAGGCCTGTTCCCAGGGTCCCACACATCGTGTTTTTTGTGTCTGGGCCAGAACATAGAAAAAAGGGAGGGACCACTTTCCAAGTAGTGCAGGGTATGCTAGTTGGATCTCTAGCAGTGACGTCATGGCAGGAGAGAACCAACTCCCTCCCTCAGGTTGTTTTCTGACTCTCACATACATGCATGACCCCACACATATGTGCCATAAATGAATGAATAGTAAAAATGAAGAAAGGATTGAACTGTATATCAACTGTTGTTACCCATAGCAAATCTTGTGGGAAACATAAGCATCACCAACTAAGGTGTCTTTCCTCCACCCTGAGACCCTGAACCTTCACCTAGCTCATGTGTGTCATAGCCGAGGTCCACAGACTGCACACATTTCAGGAGAGCTGGGAATGTGGTCTGACACCTTGGTAGATGATAATATTGTGTTGGAATGTCAAGAGGTTGGACACCCTGTTCTAGGCTTTACATAATCATAAAACACGTTCTGAACTTGTCACTGTACCAAATGCTTGGGATAATCAGCTGGGAGGGAGAAACGATTTATCTGGCTTATGGTTTCAGAGGTTTAAGTCCACTATCAGGACTTCTGGGCCTCAGGTGGTGATGGTGGTGGTGGTGGTAAGGGTGGTGGCAATAGTGGTAATAGGGTGTGTGTGTGTGTGTGTGTGTGTGTGTGTGTGTGTGTGTGTGTTGTGGTGATCACAGATGGAAATCCTGAAGAGCATGTGGCTGAAAAACCTAACAACCTCATGGTTAGGGAATGAGGAGAGTGGAAAGGGAAAACTCCCAGAATCTTCTTCAAGAACATGACCTAATGACCTAGAGACCTCATAACAGGTCCCATCTCGTATAGGTTCAACCACATGACCCAATCTTAATGCAGGGGCCTTTAAATAACTCATTAGGAGTTTTTCTCCTCACTGTGATTTCTCCTTGGCGGTCCCATCGAGGATGCCTAGCTTCCAAGAGTTTGTCACAGAGACTCTTTCCACACGGGGAGTTTTAATTCTGCTGTGATTTCATAAAAACTGACCACTTCCACAGTTCATTTTGTTTTTTCTTATCTGTCTCTTGGACTTGAAACTCTTGAACTCACTGGGCAAGGGTGAGTTCTGAGCTTGCAGAGGGTGAAGGAAATGCTCTCTGTGTGGGCCCAGGAATCTGTCTGTCCTGGTGTTAGAAAATGGGGATATAGAAAACGGTATTTCCAGTCTTTTAAAAATATTATTTTAAAGTTCTCTCTCTCTCTCTCTCTCTCTCTCTCTCTCTCTCTCTCTCTCTCTCTCTCTGCCATGATCTTACACCTTCCAGCCAAGCGCTCTACCACTGAGCTCCTTGTCCAATTCCACCTTTCAATGTCTCGCTCTGCTTCGTCCTTGAAAGCGAGGCTGCAGCTCGACTCCCAGAGACTCCTTTTCTTTCTTCTCCTTTTAAAAAATATTTTCCCATTCTAAATCAGATTGGGGAACCATTTTCACCATCTTATCTGTTGCCTTCCTTTTTTGGAGGCTGGCCTCACACTCCCTTGAGGGTGATCTTCCTACCTCCAGTCCCTTCAGGGTACTGGCATGACAATGGTATGAGCCACAACTCTCAGTTCCTATGGCATGGGGGGGGACTGAACCCAGATCTGTGTGCATGTTGAGGAAGCCAGCTGAGGCACACCCCTAACGCACTATCTGACCTTTTATAAAAGGTATTTTAGGTTATTCGTCCGAGGCCTTAATAAAAGGAATGGCCCCATTTCAGCACCTAAGCCCTTTAGCATGCATTTGATAGACAGTTCAATCCTTTCTTCATTTTTTTTTTTTTTTACTAATTATCCATTCATGGCACACGTGTCAAGCCATGCATGTATGTGAGAGTCAGAAGATGACTTGTGGGAGGGAGTTGGTTCTCTCCTGTCATGATGTGGCTACTGGAGATCCAACTCAGGTCATCAGGCTTGGCAGTGCCTTTTCCTACTAAGCTGAGAATGCCCCGAGTTCTACCCTTTTATAATATTTTGGAAATAGGCTCTGCTATTCTATCCTTTGAGTCGTAATAACCAGGGGAAATTGAAACAAGAATGAGAGATGCTATTTTACAATACAGTAAATCACAGGGTTGAACCCAGTCAGATGGGTTAAACTTCTACCATTGAAATGAAATTATTACTTCAGTTCAGGAAATTACTGCTGTGTGCTGGCCAGAAGAATGAACAAGACGGCACAGGCAAGCAGTAATTTTTGACACATAGGTTAATTTTATGAAGTGTTTTATATATTTTCAATAAAATATATAGGTAATTAAAAATTGAACTGGGGTGCTTTTGGGGATTTATGATAATTAGCACATGCTGTGCGCTGTATATTTTCAAAAGCTTTATGCATTGTTAATTAACTAGGGGTGAGGTAGCCAGTGTGATTATACCCATTTTACAGGTGAGCAGCCTGAACCATGAAGTACTTAAGAAAACTGCCTCAGGGCCCCTACCAAACCAGGGAGAAGACAGGTTGAAGGGCCTGGGAGGCCGTTCTCGATTCATCTCTCCACCGGCCACCAGCAGTTGCGTGTAGTCCCTTTGCTCGGCAGTAGACAGATGCGGGTGTGAGCATTTATCTCGTTTTCCACTCGGGGAGAGTTTTAAATCACACTTTGTTTTAATTACAAGGATCTGCATTTTTCCCCCTTCATTCTGCTGACTGGCAAGGTCTCTTGGAGGAAGGCGTGTATTATTCTTTTTCGCTTCTAGGTAGGTAAGTAGAAACCCTGAACAGCAGGTCTCAATGTCAGGGACTCACGGCGAACCCATTTATTGGGATCCCAGAGGACACAAGGATCCCTGGCCTCTGGCTCCCACTGGTACCTGCTCAGGTCTTTGTGGGTCACTAGACCAGTGGAAACTGTGTCCCACATCCTGAAATAAAACTTCCCCAAATACCAAGTCAATGCCAATCAGACTGGAAGCTCCATTGCCCAGAAGAACTAAAAGCAATGCTCGTTTTTGCATGAAAATTTTTTCACCCACCCCCCTCTTAGCTTACCCCCAACTAATAAAAGTCTCAGAATGCACTTTCCGTGCTTCATGCTTATGTACTTAAATCTTTTGTTTGTTTGTTTGTTTGCTGGCTTCCTTTTGAGGTGGCCTCAGTATGTAGCTCAGCCTAACCTGGAACTCACTACGAACCTGGGGCCGTCTTCGAACTCACAGCTGTCCTCTGACTGCCACCCAAGCGCTGGAACTGCATGCGTGCAGTACCCTGCACAGACCAGTCTCGTTTTAGACACAACAGATACAGAGAGTGGTTAATTCTTTCCTTTGCTTGAGCACTCTACAAGACCAGGAATTAACTTTTGTAGAAGTCTCCTGTTCCTAGGTTTTTTTTTTTTTTTCCCTCTAGGCATGGTTACCAATCCGAACCATCAAACGACACAACCAACAATTCCCTAAGCCAACACTATCAACTTCCTTGTTACCAGAGCAGGCATTAAGGTAGAGGCCAAATTCTAGGGTGAGTCAAGTCTCTAGGATGGAGATACAATCTGGTTTGATGTGGTAATTCTTTTCTGTTCTATGGAAGACAGGGGCACCAGATCCTACAGAAATCAGGGATCCTTGCCCCAGATAGCATCTGCGTTGACAGAAAGCCGAAAGTTCCTTTGCTTTTTTATTCTTTATGAGTGCACCTGTGAGTGGGTGCACTTGTCTGGAGGTCAGAGTTGATGCCTGGTATCTTGCTCTTCTCTCTCTCTCTCTCTCTCTCTCTCTCTCTCTCTCTCTCTCTCTCTCTCTTTTAGCACGGTCTTGCTACATGACTCAGGCTGATTCACAATTGTGGGCTTGCTTTCTATGCTCAGCAAGCACGTGGTGACATTAAAGTACGGTAGAAATGGGGATGGGAACAGAACAAGGCTGCTCAGGGGGGTGAACACCTGAAAGAATGTTCTAGAAGGTGATGGCAGCTATAAGGTAGAAGTGCAAGTCCCCTAATCATGAAGACAGGAAGAAGACTTCTTGTTCATTTTCCTTCTGGCTTAAGTCCAGAGGAGTAAAATGTCCATGTATTATCTGAGTCAGGGACAGTTGATCTAAAGCCATCAGTGACCCACGACAGCATAGAGCTGAGAGGCACACACAGAGAATGGAAAGATCAAACTGAATGCAGGCTTGCAAGAGAGTTTCCTTATGCTTCTGTGGAAAGGACGGAGCAAAAGGATGCTCCCCCCGCCCCCGCCCAATCTGCAAAGCTTGTGTGTTGGGGAGAATAACTGTACAGGACAGAGAAATGAAACTCTGGTACTTAGCGGTGCAGTACACGTGCTTTTACATTTTCATGCAGAAACATCGTGTTCTGTATTTTTGATATTGCACCATCAGAGTTAACGTGCCTTACAGGAGCTCTCTGAGAGATGCGCCAGTATTGTCTGTCTTCAAACAAGGGAGCCAAGGGTTTAGAGAGGTTAGCAGCAGCCTAGCAGGGCTCACTGGTTAAGGAACAGAGCCGTAACTGGACTCTCAGGCTAGTTTAGTCTGCTTTTCTTATTATTTCATTTACAAACCTGAAAGCGGGAGGATGAAATCAGGTAAGCTGTGCTAACACCATGGTGCCTGCTGCCCCGCAGATCCTCCGTCACAGTTATAATTCATAGCAACTCAACCTCTGTCCTCTAATGACCGGCTTCTGCTGAGCTTGTGGCATCAATGTTAGCCACAGAATATAGGATCGAATGATCCCCCCCCTTCCCTCCACCCTGCTCCCTCTCTACCCTTTTTAAGACAAGGAAGGTAGCCTGGCTGATCTAGAACTTTCTGTGGACACCAGGCTGGCAGTGTCCCCGCTGCTACCTCAAGAGGGCTGAAATTAGAGGTATGTGGCAGCGGGCCTGGCACCAATGCTCTTTTACCATAATAAATAGCACTGGGCATTTTCTGACAATACTGTATGATTTACCCATCTCCGATGCTCCTTGCTTTGTTTTCGTGTAGTTCAGGCTCCGTATGACTGATCTTGAGCTCACGACTCTCCTTCTTGCAGTTCCTGATTACTAATGGCTCCTTACTCCTCTCTGATGATTTCTGTCATACACGAGACTGTGATTTCCACTGCCCTCGTCCAATGCCTCCCATGTCTGGGATCAGCATCGTTAGAAGGAAGTAGTACATCCTGTCCCCGTTCACGTTTCCCACGTCACCACTGGATTTCACTTGCCGTCCTTTGGGTGGCTCGATAGGTAAAGGGGACAATGTAATACTTTCTCTAGGAGGCCTCTGTTCCTCATGCCCAAAGGCAGACTGCAACAAGCGATATAAACAGTGTAATCTTAAATTCCTCATTTTGGAAATGCATATGCAAACAAACAGAGATTTTAGACCTCATTTGGGAGACAAGAACATTGAACTCCATGTTCCTTTGATTTTATCAGCAATTTATCAGATTGAGAAAATTAGTGGGACTTATTTAGCAATGGGTAAGGAAGGATGGAGCGGGCGTTTCCGCCGACTAAATCATGTCACATCTTTCCGCCAATTTCTTCCTATCTGGAAAGCAAGCCCGCCTTAGGATATAATTCAGGCTTGCTTGCTAGCACTTTCCAGGTTATGGTGCAGGAGGATGAAGGAACCCTGGCTCCTGAGTGGGCGGGCCGTGTGCTGTCAGACCTCTGCTCTGTCTTGGCTGTGGTCCCCAGTCAGTGCTAAGGTGGGCTCTGCTACTATAATCTTCAAAGGCTCTTGAAGCAGTTGTCAGGACAATTCAGGAGGAGAGAGAGAGACCTGTGCCCTGAGTGACATGCCTTTTTTTTCTGCCATGGCTTGTTACTCTTTGCCCAAAGTCACATGAAAGAAAGTTGGGTAGAAAAGAGTAGAGTGACGGAATGGTGCGCTGGTCTTGTAATTTATGTTTCTCCCGAAGATGCAGCCCAAGGCTGGGTCTGAAGTTCAGTTGAGAGAGTCCTGGGAAGCCCTGGGTTCCATCCCCAGAGCCATGTATAACCTGGACGTGGTTGTATCCACCTGTAATCCCAACACTTAGGAGACAGAAGCAGGAGACCAGGGTCATCCTTGCCTATATAGCCAAATATAGGCTAGCCTAGGCTACACAGGACCTTTCTGTCTCAGTTTCTGTTTCTCTCTGTCTCTGTCTGTTAGTTTAGGTCTGTTTCTGACTCCCTCGCTCCCTCTTTTTCTTTCTTCCACACAAACAGAAAAAGACGCACCCTGATATATGGGTCAGTTCATTAGCACCAATCAGTTATGACATCTATGGAAGTGTGTTACAGACCTGACTCTAATTTCTCAAAACCATAGGGCCTTCTGGGGTGCTGTTCTCTCCACTTGTGGAGGAGGTGGGTGGGCATGCCTTGACCGTGTGTGTGATTTCTTTTTCACCAATAGGCATGCACTCGTTTAAGCAAGGGTTTTCTCCATGCTAAGTTACGCTCATTCTGTCGCAGGCCCTGTGTTTTGACTTGCTGATGTACATTGATGTGAGCTTAAAATCCTCAGCCTACTTCCAAACTCTAAGTCCCCAAGTGCTGTTTGAGAGCTGACTGACAATTCTGCGGAGTCCTGGCTCTGACAACACAAATAACAATGAAAGAAGAACAAATAACAATAAAAATTCTGAGCAAGCAAAGAGTGGTGTGCTTCCTCAAGCATGGCAATAGCCTGCTGCTCTTCCTGCTAGGTAGTTTCAATTTGTGTCTGGATAGTTTTTGAAACTTTGTGTGTGTGTGTGTGTGTGTGTGTGTGTGTGTGTGTGTGTTTTGTGTATGTTGTGTGTGTGTTGTGTGTATGTTGTGTGTGTGTTGTGTGGGTGTGTTGTGTATGTTGTGTGTGTTGTGTGTATGTTGTGTGTGTGTTGTGTGGGTGTGTTGTGTATGTTGTGTGTGTTGTGTGTATGTTGTGTGTGTGTTGTGTGGGTGTGGTGGGTGTGTGTGTGTGTGTGTGTGTGTGTGTGTGTGTTTGTGTGTGTGTGTTTGTGTGTGTGTTGTGTGTTGTGTGTGTGTGTGTGGTGTGTGTGTGTGTGTGTGTGTGTGTGTGGTGTATGTGTGTGTGTGTGTGTGTGTGTGTGTATGTGTGGTGTGTGTGTTGTGTGTGTTGTGTGTGTGTGTGTGGTGTGTGTGTGTGTGTGTGTGTGTGTGTGTGTGTGTGTGTGTTTTGTGTGTGTGTGTGTGTGTGTTTGTGTGTGTGTGTGTGCAGAATATAGGCCAGAGTATAATTTGGGTACATTCCTCAAACACACGTTTCTATGTTTGAGATGAGGTCTTTCACTAGGATGTGGAGCTCCCCAACTACTGCTGACCGATCACTGAGCTCCATGACCCTTCCATCTCTGAGCCCTCTCCATTGCTGGAATTACAAGCTTCTCCTCCCACACCCGGCTTTATCCATGGGTGTGAGGCAAGCCAATTGAACTATCTCCTCATCACCTTTTGCTATGCTTTTGAGCAAATAAACCATTCCTTCTCTGGGCAACAGTTCATCTTCGATGGTGCTCCGGTCTGTCGTGAGCACCTGTGGCCTGAAGCAGCATAGGTATTGCAACGAAATCTTGCTTCAGTTACTCACCATTGACTTCTGAGTATTCAGAACTGGTGTTCAAATCAAATTCTTAAGAGCTTAATAACCCTTGGGAGAAAGTGACTGTAGCCCAGGTAGGAGAATTAAAAAAAAAAAAAACATTTAACAGAAACTAAGGATTTAGAAATACGGGCTCCACGATTTTGGCTGAGTTTCTGGATTCTTTATTTTGAGCCAAACATTGCAACACTTAGCACAGGGTATCTTGTTTTTCTGCTCTGCGAAATGGCCTGAGAGCTACCAGGGAGGCCGTTGGAGGTTGCAAATGGAAACGCCTGCCTCTGTACCACACTGGTTGGTGGAGACCATAAAAGAAGCGCAAAGTTAATTGTGCTCATTGCTGTGCGAGCGTCAGCATTGTCTGCTTTAATGCAGGTCTTGGCCAGGGTCCTGTGAACCATTAATTAATATCATGGCTTGGCTGTCAGCAGGTAAACAGGGGTGCTAAATTTCATCATTTCTTGGTCAAGTTCAAGTGTGGATTCGAAGTCGTGCTCCTAATGAAAGTGGTGACTGAATGTCTTTTCCTTGGTGCCAATCACAGACCCTAGCAGGTCTTGCTGACCTGTGAATGTGCTGGATGTTTTACTGAGTTCCTCAAGACTCAAGGTACTCACCATTGACGTTTGCTATAAGCCCTGTTTGCATCATCTGGTTCAGAGACTCAGGGAACCTTGAGTTTATTTGCTCAAAGTCCATATGAATTGTTTCTAATCACACAGTAGTTTAGTTATTTATCTTTTTAAATCTGTCTTTGGGAGTTTGCACCCAAATTCACTTAAGTCTGAATTCACGTCCTAAATTTTCTCAGAGAGCTTCTCACTGAGAAAGAAAATGGAAGTTATTTTAGATTTGGTTAGTGGTGGGGCTACCAGAAGAGTCCACCTCAGGAAGAGTTACCACTTAAAAAAAAAAAAAAGAAAAGAAAAGAAAAAAAAAAAGAAAAAAACTCTATTCTTTCTTCCAGCTCTCCTGTTTATGGGGCTGACATCATTCAGAGATGAGAGAGAAAATTTTGTGGCACCGTTTCAAAAGCCAAACACCTCTCACTTACTCACTAAGTTAATAACAACACAAGAACTGTTAAAGATGTACCAAGCTCACTGGAACTGGAATTACAACAGAGCAACTGCTCGCTGTGCCCAGGGGGAAAAGCTGAGCAAACATGAGCTTCCAGCAGGATCAGGAATGGGCAGGGAGGGTACCCGAGAGAGCACGAGGTCTGCACAGAAACCCACGCTAAAGGTGCCCAGGGATCCCATGGCAAGTGGGGAGATCCACACTGAAGGTGCCCAGGGATCCCACGGCAATTGGGGGTATTTTCTTAACTGCCTCATCTATTTCCTCTTTCCCCACCACTAGATTGGTTCAGGAAAGCATGGAATAGTCTCATTGCACCTGACTTCGCATGAGCCCTGCTACAGTTTATCTCTTTCTCTGTGTCTCTGTGTCTCTGTATCTCTGTGTCTCTGTGTCTCCCTCCCCCTCCCTCCCTCTCTCCCTCTCCCTCTGTCTCTCTCCCTCAGTCCCTTCCTCTGTGCCCCTCTCTCTCCCTCTCCTCCCTGCTCCCCCGCCCCGACCCTCCCCACCCCCACGTTCCCGGAATCGTCTGCCTCCGTGTTGCGCGTTCTTCAACGAGACACACAGGATGCAAAGTCATCAAAAGCTTGGACCCTTCTTCCTCCCTGCACCCCATCACCGACTTCTCCCTGCCCCTGACCTGGGATAACTTTACAGCACTTCCTTGTCTCCCAGTGTCAGTTTTGCAAAGGATGGGGGGCAATTTTGTTTTTACGGTTACTACTCTAAATGCTGCGTTTCTACTGTCTGCCAGCGTTTTCATGTCGGGCATGAGCTTCTCTGAAAAGCTGAGAGATGTTTTATGTTTTCTCAGCTGTATGTTTTTTAAGACAGCCTCGGAATCACTTATTGGCATTTCTCACTGAACTTTTTGTTTTCATAGGTGTGTAAACGCGTTATCGAAGATATTTTGGCATTTACCAGAGAGTCAAGTTTGTAGGCTTTAGTGAAGGAGATCGGCTCCCCACCCACCCTTTTTCTCTTTTTTCAAATTTGTTTTCTTGAAAGAGATGGAGTGAGGAGGCTGACAGGCGCTCTGGAGTTTTGCACCAAAGTCTTTGGCTACGTTTATCTTGCTTGAGGTTGTTTGCACTGAAAAAGCTAAAATTCCAGCACTTCTGACAAGACATTTCTTTCTATTTCTTTCCCCTCCCCTCTGGCTATAGCACATCTAGACCTTAAAGTGATTGCTGTGCTCTCTCTCTCTCTCTCTCTCTCTCTCTCTCTCTCTCTCTCTCTCTCTCTCTCTCACACACACATACACACACACACACGGCCATATAGTGCGAGTAATAACTTCAAAACCTGGTTACTTATTTGAATGTCGGAGGAAGGTGCAGTTTCTGATTGCTAGGCAGGGGCCTAAGGATATATGCTTTAACACCATCCTCCATGCTGGCCCTGCTGCAAAGTGAGTGTGAAAACCTGATATGTTGTAGGCATGGAGGGAGCAGCTTTGGCCCAATCGCCCAGTAGCTCACTTCCATGGAGATTAGACGGACATTCATCGAGTACCCACTAT
>NC_046167.1:15285186-15415186 GCF_011064425.1 Rattus rattus | reverse complement strand
AAAGTCATTGTTTTTGATGGCTGAGTAATATTCCATTGTGTAGATGTACCACATTTTCTGTATCCATTCCTCTGTTGAAGGGCATCTGGGTTCTTTCCAGCTTCTGGCTATTATGAATAAGGCTGCGATGAACATAGTGGAGCACGTGTCTTTTTTATATGTTGGGGCATCTTTTGGGTATATGCCCAAGAGAGGTATAGCTGGATCCTCAGGCAGTTCAATGTCCAATTTTCTGAGGAACCTCCAGACTGATTTCCAGAATGGTTGTAGCAGTCTGCAACCCCACCAACAATGGAGGAGTGTTCCCCTTTCCTAAGAACTCAGTTTACCCAGAAAGTGCTTCCATTGCTCACCACTGTCGGTCTCCTCGGGCTTGCAGTGGTTTCAACGACACAGTGTTAGCAAAATGCTCTTCTCTGCACGTGCTCCATTCATAGTTCCGTTGTGAATCCTGGAGGGAGTGAGGCCACACAATTCAAGTTTCAGTCACAAGAATCCCTTGTCCCTCTGAAACTTTGGGCTTTGTCCCCGAGTTTGCTGTACTTGCACCGTGAACTCTGTTCTTTCCGAGAGAAAAAAAGATTCAACAATACTCTCCTTGAGCATCAAGAAAACAGACTTTTTTGTTTTGCGTTTATGTGTTACATTAGTGTACCTGGGACTTTCTTTAGACTCTACCTTAGAGACCCAATCTGTTTGAGGATGAATAAACTAGTAACTGCACTATCCCTTTGTGGTTTTGTGCCCCATTAAATTTCTTTATAAATTAGGCAAAGGAAAGATAGATATATTGCTAGGTTCAAAATTAGCTGTTTTCAGGCCTGAGGATGTGGTTTTTTTGATAGAACATTTGTGTGCAATAGGTAAGAGCTTGGGTTTGGCCTACAGTAGTACGAAGAGAAATCAACATGCTTTAGTCTTGAAGGAGAGAAAGGTGCAGGAACAGGTTTTCCCACAAATCCCCTGTTTCTCTGGCAGGGGATGATGAATTATGCTCCAGTTATCTGTTGCTTTCTTGGAAGAAGTCAGAATGCTATGTTTACAGTGGTCCCTAATGTCTGCTATTACCCTCTTAAAACTGGGGAATGGCTTGATGGATTGGGAACCAAATGCACGCAGATAAAACAAGCCCGGAGTTATTGTTTTGAAGTAAAAGATGTTTGGTAGAATTTTATTCTTCCTGAGTTGTTGTGAAGGTGTGAGATGCTGCTGTTAGACATTTACTGCCTGGTGTTAGACATTATTAACTTTAAATAAAACATTAGTTGCCCTGGAATAGTGAGGGTCTTAAGCATTTTCTTATTTGAGTTCACTAACAGGAACCTGGAGGCACGAAAACATTCTCAAAGAAGTAGCTGGCAGAAAAGGAAGAAAAAAAAAAGGACTGGACAGTGTTTTAGAAGCTTGTAAGGAAGTGTGTAGGAAATAAACTCTGACAAATGAAAGGATTATGTTCCTAGTGATTACCTATTCATTTCTGAAAGTGCCCAGTTTTATAAAGAAATATAACCAAAGAGGGATTAGTTAAGTGACTGGGTTCACTGTTAGTCATTTAGTTCATTGATCAATTTTGCAGTGCTAGAAAAAAATGTTTAATGAAATAATTGAGCAATAGACTTGCTTACAGAAATCACGTAGTTGACTAAACAGCAAAGTCAACAGAGAAGAGAGATCAGAAATGATGGGATTTGTTGTAGCAAGAACATTGAGCTTGCTAACATACACAGAACCATCCCCACTTGCTCCAAGTTTCTCTGGTGGAGATCCTTAATTATTATGATCATCAGAGCCATGATTACTTGATTTCATCCAAACGTGCTTTCAAAATTATAGAATGTGTCTCTTTCTCATACACGTCCAGGGTTCTTCTTGCTATTCAAACTATCAGGCCTGACATTTGGCTCCCGCCATACACAAAGTTCAAGATGACAGGGAAATGTTTTCTGGGAACCATCTCTCATTCCTAGTGCTGATGAATTGCCATGCCCTTCTGAGAAGACAACCCATCAGTCCTTTGAAACGGAGTGTCAGATAACTAAGTCACGCTCAGCTGATTCTCCAGCAGATAAATGGTGAACTTCACCGAAGCTACCTGCCCACAAGGCTTTTGAGACGAAAACAGTCGAGTCTCAGATAACGAAGGAACTTGGTGACTTTTAGCACAGTCATGGTTTTCCTTGGCCCACACATAGACTAAGTGGTGATCTCTGGGTCTTTTTAAGCATTTTATTTGCATATCTCATCTTTAGTAACTCATGCTGAGACCACAGAAATGGTTAGAGAATCCATGATGCCAGACAAATAGGACATGTTCAAGAAATATTAGAGGGACGAGGTAGGGGGAGAGCTAGACTTTGTTATGAGTAACTGGTCTTTGATAGTCCTTCTGCCTTTGTTATGTCCCCCAAGAAGTATTCTATGAGCACAGAGCTCAATGAATTGGTACATACACACGGTCCTCCTTAAGTAAGCTCATTATGCTGTTTGTATCTCTCCATTTTTACTGCGGCTCACAATCATTGAAAATAAACACCCAAATCAGGTAAGGCTGGGGAATGAGATGTTGACTATGACCGGAGATTAGAGCACAGCTAGTCACTGACAGAGTAGCCTGGGGACTGAATTGTGTTAGGTGACAAGCATAGATTAATTCTTTTTAGACTGTTTGCTACAATAGAGTATGGCAGAATGTTCTCATTTGTAAGGAAGGCAGTGTTTTAGATATGATCAAATTATCCTGTCGTAAGAACCTTGGAAAAGAGACTTAAAGGACTTTTAGTCACCTTCAAGGTGACATCCATCCATATTCGTGCAAAAGTAAGCTTCAAGTGATATGCTATTTTGAGTTTGTGTTTTAAATCGGGGCTGATGGTTTTGACAATAGTAATAATTATATGAGCAGTAATAGGGTTAATATTTATTGAAAGTTTACAACCTGCTGGGGATCACTGATAATTTCTTGACATCTATTTTTTAATTCAATGCCTACAACAACCAACCTGTCGGATAACTGCTCATTACAATGAGGAAGCTGTGGCTTAGAGTTAAGTAAACTGCCCAAGGCCACAGAGCTTGTTAACCATGCAGATCTGCACTAAATTCGAGAAGTAGTTTGTGCTGGTTTAGATCAGTCAAAGCAGAAAGATTGACGGTAATTTTAGGATTTAAATGGACGCAATGCAAACATAGACAAAAAACTAACCATGATTCATCTTTTACCCCACAGGTCTTTTGTTTTAATTGCATTTGAACCTTTTGATCAAGGATCTGCAAGCCTACGACTCCAACCTTATCTACCACCTGTTCTTATATGGCTTGCGAGCTAGGAATGATTCCTATACTTTTAAAAGGTTGATAAAATTGAAATCCTATTTTGTGGGTTTGCGAAAACAATATGTCTAGAAATAGGTGTTAATGGAACAGTAGTCTACCCTGTTATCTACCCTGGCCCTTGGACTACATTGGTGGAGATGTGTAGTTGTGACAGGAATTTGGTAGTGGGCAAATCCTAAAATATATACTGTTTTGTTCTCTTCAGGAAAAGCTTACCAGGATACAAAGGAAATGACAGCTCTTACTTTTAACTTTCTGTAGCGAAGTGATGGGGGGAAAAGATTTTGAAGGCTGATCGAAGGATATTTTTAGTCTTCCTCACTTTTATATACAATTGGGAAAGGCTATTTAATCGTTGTGTACCTCAGTTTCCACAGCTGAGCAATGGTGACAATGGTACCAACCTCAAAGAACTGGAGTAAAACATGCTAATATATCAAGACTCCTACCTGACTTGTGGTTAGAACTATCCTTGTCCTTATACTAAATTTTTTATGGGATAGGTACTAATCACTTCTTTTAACATCTTTTAGCTCCATTGCAGATGAGTTCGGATAGAGGTGGCAAGATTCTTCTTGACCTACATTGCCTCTTCCCTTATCAGAACTGGAATGGTTTCCTTGGCATCTCTTGCCTTAGGTCAGAAGCAACAAGTCACCGACAGCCAGTCCACACACCCATCTACTCAAGTACTACTGGTTCTGTCTTCACAGTCATTGGCCTTGGGCTCCCTTGGCTCGTATAACTGCTTGGGTGGGTGTGGGAAAACCCTGTGGACTTGGGAACTGAGGCAAGACATGAAGGCTTACCAGTCTTACCATGGGTGGAAAAATAATATTGAAGCCAATGGATGTTTTAGGAGTGAGTGGGATGAACAGTTGCTTCTATGAAGTAGTTTTAAGGAACTTGTTCAGCATCCAGATCATGTCAGCTCCACTGAAGAGGACTCGTGACTTCAATGGAGAATGGGTGTGTAGGTAGAGCAGGAGAAATGGACAGTGGGTAGAAGAGAGAAACGCACACCAAAATCCATCTGTGTTTACATTAGCATGAGAGGGTCCAACTCCAGTCAATAATGACATAGTGTGGTAGGAAGAGACTGGGTTGTTGTGGTTATGGCATTAGTTGTTTTCCTTTAAAAACCCTGAGGTGGAAGTCTTTCTAGAATGTTCTGGGTATGGCTTTAATGTAGAGTGAGGATTTGTTGTAACTATTTTAGAGTAGTAAATAACTTGCCACAGTAATTGGATCACTTATGACTTCAAGATAGTAATGGAACTTTCTGGTTTATCACTCCAAGCCTACCTACCCTTGATTTGTTCTTTTTTTTCCTGGTTTTTTTTTTTTTTTTTTTTGTGAATGTGTCTTTGAGTGACCAATTGGAGCGTCAATCTTACATCTAATTACATTACTCAATGACTTAAAATACAATTTTGACTTTTGTCACCTCAAGGTCATCTCTGTCCAGACTTTAAGGAGAGAGGATGTATGGGGAGGCTACTGTGATTTAATGTGTGGATTCCAGGATCACACACAGTTTAGTCAATTCATTTCTTCTTGATCTTGAGACAAAACATCCATTTTGTGTCTCAGGCTCCTCATCTGTGAAATAAAAATTGGGAATACTGCCTTCTCAAAATTATCATGGGAACTCAGTGAGGTACCTGACATAGATGGCTCACAATGCACACTGTCATCAGTCAGGTTGGTGGCCTTGATTGCCATGATCACTGTCCAAGGAGATATTGCTGCTTAGGACTGTGTGTTACTACACTGAGTCCCAACGACTGGCTTCTGAGAGAGTTTTATCCCACTAGATGGGGATTGATTAATTTGCTTAATGTCACCCTGCAAAGTGACAGGGCATGGATTTCATCCAGGCTCATTAACTGCAGATCCCATGCACTTTCAATTCTCAGATTCATTGATTCTATACTCACACTATGCCTAATCATGCAAATTAGGTTAATTTTTTGCATAACTAATAAGTTAGCACTCAACACTTGAATAGTTTCATGTAAAATGTTTGCGTGTGTGTGTGTCTGCGCTGCGCATGCATGCACATGTGTTTGCATTCATCTTGTTAAGGAATCAAAAGGTGAAGTTAAAATGCATAGTTCATAGCTGGCTACAGCACTTTTAAGGCTAATTTTGAAGGAAAATACTTTCCTTACAGCAAGACACTAAACAGAAAGACATCGATATTTTATTTCTTATCTTACTCTGTGAGTACCAAGCAAGGGGACCTTATACGATCTTGGAACTCAGGGTGAGTATGTGCTGGTGGGTCATGGGATTGTGTGGTAGCAGAGGTGGGAGAGAGAAAACATAATTAATTGTTACCAGAGGGAAAAGTTGAACTGGGTGGAGGCTTAGAATGATTCACTGGGTCTTTGACTCAGGTGACTTAATGAGTTTCTGCAATGCCTTCTGATAAACACTTGGCTAAAGAGATTGTGCGTTGCCTAGGGCGTAACCACTTGGCCTCTTGATTATTGTTCAGAAGCAACGAAGCCATTTGGTAAAATAGTGATTCAAGGATAGAAAAATAAAGGAGAGGGGCTCACTTGATACAGTTTAGAATTCTACATGACATGGGCTTTACATGATGAACCTATCCAAGAAAAATATATACTAGATATATAGATATAGACTAGATATAGATGTAGAGATAGAGAGATAGCTACAGATACCAGAAGCTAAAATGGCCTTAAAACAAGATGAAACAACTCAAAACCATTGGGAAATGATAGATCTCAGGGGAACAGACTCTGATAGAAAACCCAAAGTAAACGACCCCACAGACGTATTACCCACAATGCAATTCCTTGCCATGAACACAATGCATCCAACATTCATGAATTCCTAACAGAGCTCCCTTTTGAAAGATATGTTTTATTAAAAATTATGTGTATGTATGTATATTATTGTGGGAGCATAGGCATGTCTGTAGGACTATGCTTGTATGTACATGGAGGCCAGAGGCACCCAATTGCCCCCTGGGTTTTCAATGAACCTGGGAATTGATGTTGCGTCCTTTGCACGAGCAAGAGCTCCTAATTGCCGAGCCATCACTCTACTCTCAGAAAGAACTTCTGATATAATTTTTATCTTGGCATTTTTTTCTTACCACTTGATTAGTGTACACAGCATAGGAGATGATACTTAGTGTTAATTCTAAAGCTGTTTATCTTTTGTGTTTAATTTCATTTGATAATTGTTTTTCAAAACATCAAACCAAGATATTCTTCTCTTCTGGAGGTAACTTTCTATACCAAAACAGTAAGTATGGTTAAGTCTTTTATTAAACAAAAACATATGCAAAGACCACAGACTATGCTGGTTGAAGGTTCCTGGAAAGTCTAGGCATTAGCACAATGCAGAGGACCATGCAATGCTCGGTTTTCTAACCCAAGTCTAATGCTTCTTCCTGGGAACTCTGTACTGTAATTAAGACCGGGTGAGTGACCTTCACAAACTGCTCTGGTATCTTTAGGCTTTTGATTTCTATGTCTACAACACAGCTGCCTAGAGTGTAAGTCCCCATTTGAGAAACTTCTATTCTCCATTATTAACAGAATGTAGATCCCGACTCCTCCAAAAAAGTGTTAATTTTTAAATTTTGACGATTTTATGTATTGTGATCATCTTCACCCTTCATCCCCTCCTCTGGTCCCACCACAATTGCTGCTGACCCCATTTTTCTTTTTAACTAACCCCTCTCTGACTTTCATTTCTTTGGTTCAAATCTTGTGGAGATCACCACAGCTGCTATATGGTCTTGATTCCAACTGTCATGTTATGTCCAGAAGACAGCAAGATGCCTCGTGCAAGGTATCCCTGTCTTTTGGCTCTTATAATTCTTATCTGCCCCTTTCCATGAAGTTCCCTGGGCCCTGGTGAGGGGATGCTGTTAATGATGCCCCATTCAGGGCACATCAATAGTCACTTCATTCTCATAAATTTGATTAGCTATGAACTATTGCCTTAATTATTTCCCACAAAAAGGAGCTTTTGGAGACAGTACTAGTTTACGGATGCAAATAAACGCATCGAGAAAGTAGTTTAACTTTCCTTTTAGCAAAAAATCATCAGTAGGTTCCCTACCCCAACCCCAGCGTTTGCAACTTCCCCAGACAAAGCTCTTGATCAGATTTACGGTACTAGATATGTATTCATTCCCACTGAAGAGTCTTTCAGTCCAATCAGAAAGGAGTTTTTTGCTCCCAAAACAATCATGCCACTCTTGTACCAGTGGGCATACAGCATTCATTGCTAGGTAAAACCACATGTTTCTACCCAGTGGCCTCAATAGCACCCTCTAGTTGTATGAAAGCCAGTCAGCATGAATACCTTCCAGTCCAGCTCCAGCCTAATTTCCTCTGTGTCCTGTCTCCAAGGACATGGTGCTTTCAACAAGAGAGTTTTATCGAGTAGTTCTGGTGGGCAACCAAGAGCAGCTTGGTTGTTTGGGGAATCTCTGAGGATCCTTGTCCAACAACTCATAAAATGTGTCAAGTAGGACTAGGATTTTCATTAAAAAACCAATGGCCTCTAGCAGTGAAGGTAATTTGTGAGTTAAGAAATGGTTGTCACCATGGGCTTTAAAGTCAATAATCAGAAGTAGTAAATACATATCCCTGAGTTTCATATTATTTAGTCATACCATGTAAAAAGTGCTAAAATGGTATGCATGCATTTAGTAAATGTATCCAAAAGATTGGAGGAGCGATGGATGGCCAAAGTATCCTTTAGGAAGACTTCCTGAAGTAAACAAGGTGATAATATTGAATAGTATCAAAGAGGTAGAATATTTTAGAGTTGTGTTGTGAATGGACAATGGGGAAGGGGATTGCCTTTTCTGTTTATTGAGAACAAGAATTTTAGGCACTGGTCACTGTGGCTGTAACTCAAAGAGTCAGGGGGAAGTGAGAAGAGGTCATGATGAAATGATGCTGTTCTGAAGCAGACTTCAACCTTCCCCTGCAAGCATACTGGCATGCAGAAGGCCATCAGAAGGGAAAAACTGTCACTTGGGTTAAATTCAGGCTTGTTAACTGGCAGTGGAAAAGTCTCTCAGGAGATACTGATCTTTCAAATGAGACTGAAGGAAATGATGATGTCATAGAGATGTGTATGAATTGATGAATGGGATGAATAGAGATGGAAACAAAAGCAACCAGGATCAATTAATCTTGTGGTAACTACCGCTATTCTGGGGTTATCACCTGGGTGGATATTTATGCAAGTTCTGAGATAGACACCAACAGGGTTGTAAGTCCCAGAGTGGTTTGAATGGAAGACATGAGAGGAGGATTGAAGGAGCTGAAGGGGTTTGCAACCCTATAAGAACAACAATACCAACCAACCAGATCTCCCAGGGACTAAACTACTATCTTGTTTAGTTAGTTCACATGGACAAACCCATGGCTTCAGCGGCATATGTAGCAGAGGATGGCCTTGTTGGGCACCAGTGGGAGGAAAATTCCTTGGTCCTGCCAAGGCTGGACCCCCTCCAGTGTAGGGGAATGTCAGGGTGGGGAGGCAGGCAGGGGTGGGTAGTTGTATGGGGTAAAGGGGATAACATTTGAAATGTAAATAAAAACTCTAATAAAATATATTAACAATCAAAAAAAAAAAGAAAGAGAAATAGAGTTTGAAAAAGAGTGGAAGGAGAAGTGGCCTTATTGTAGTCAAACTCAAAACCTCCAAATAGAGCAGGGAAGGGCCCTCATTCTGGTGCTGTCATTAATTTTACTGTAACCAATTGCTTCTTCTTCAAACTTTCACTGTGAGAGGTGGCGAGTCATTAGGTCCATTTTAAAGGAATTCAAGCACACCTGTATCATTTCAGGAGCTTATTATTACAGTTTACATGAGGTTTCTAAAATTCATGTTTATTTTGCCAAGTGTGTGTGTGTGTGTGTGTGTGTGTGTGTGTGTGTGACTGTGACTGGGTGCATATGTGTATGTACATATAGAGACTGGAGATCAATCTCAGGCATCATTTCTCAGGTACCGTCCACATTACTTTTGAAACAGGGTCTTCCTCTGTCCTGGAAATTGTCAAGTTCACTAGAGTAGCTGACAAATAAGGCCATAAGCCCATTTCTGCCTCTCCAGCTCTGGAAGACCTGGAAGACTACACTGCTTCCTTTCCTCCCCAGCTTTATCCTGGAGACTGAACAGATTGTTCAGGTCCTCAGGTTTGCATAACAAGTGCTTTACCAAGTGAACCATCTCCATAGCCCCAAACATTCATATTTTAAGGTGCTAACTATTACGTAAAACACCACCTAAGATGTTACACTTGGCTATCATCCTAAACTTATGTAATGAGAAGGAAAGCCATTGTTTTTCTTTCAATTTTGTAGAGGGACAAAACGGAAGCTTCAGGAGATGAGCTGATTTATTCAAGACAAGCCACTGTCGATCAAGTGGCCCGTCTGGAAATGTGATTCAGGCATCTGGGCTGAAGAGATGATGAGAGTATTTACAACGTTCCACAGTGGTCTATCACTTTGTCTTTGGGTTAAGATGAAAGGACTCAACTTGAGCCCCTAAAGATTCACATTAGCCAATATAATAGACATCAGCCCTATGTAAAGCAGTGTAAGTACCGGTTATATAGGCAAATACGCAACGGGGCTGAGGACTGAACGTCTCCATGAAGCATGTAACATATGAGAAGGTTCTAGTGTAACAAGGTGATACTTGAAAGATGAGGGTGAGAGTACCAGATAAGTGTGCCGTGTACAGTGGGAACTGTTAGGGGAGGGTTTAGAAGATGTAGTGAGAGTATTACTTGAATTTAGTTTAGGAAATGCACAGAGAGGACAATGAATATACATCAGACTACCACGTAGAGAGAAAAAGTCAGGAGAAGTGAAAGGCACAGGAGAGTCAGGGCACACTCACCGTTTGATTGGCTGGGAAAAAAGAATCCTTGTGTAGTGGTGCCAGGCAGGAAATTCTGCACAGGTAAAGTGGTCAGCTATTGAAGAGTCTTGAACTGTCAGCCTAGGAGAGTCAGCTAGTGTGTGTGTGTGTGTGTGTGTGTGTGTGTGTGTGTGTGTGTGTGTGTGTGTATGCATATGAACAAGAATGTGGCTAGAGAGACAGAGGACAGCCTTCTGTGCTGTTTGTCCTCAGAAGTTATACACCAAAATTTTCTGAAACATGTTCACTCACTGGTCTGAAACTTACTGGTTTAGGTGGGCTGTATATCCCACAAGACCCAAGGAAGCTCATAAGCATCTGCTGTCACCAGAGTTTTTTATCTTAGCCATTCAGACTAGTTTGAGGTGGAATCTCAGGGTTGTTTTGAGCTGCATTTCCCTTATGACTAAAGATGTTGAACTTTAGGTGCTTCTCAGCCATTCGATATTCCTCAGCTGTGAATTCTTTGTTTAGCTCTGTACCCCATTTTTAATAGGGTTATTTGGCTCTCTGGAGTCTAACTTCTTGAGTTCTTTGTATATTTTGGATATAAGCCTTCTATCTGTTGTAGGATTGGTAAAGATCTTTTCCCAACCTGTTGGTTGCCATTTTGTCCTAACGACAATGTCCTTTGCCTTACAGAAGCTTTGTAGCTTTATGAGATCCCATTTGTTGATTCTTGATCTTAGAGCATAAGCCATTGATGTTTTGTTCAGGAAATTTTCTCCAGTGCCCAAGTGTTCAAGATTCTTCCCCACTTTTTTTTCTATTAGTTTGAGTGTATCTGGTTTGATGTGGAGGCCCTTGATCCACTTGGACTTAAGCTTTGTACAGGGTGATAAGAATGGATCGATATGCAATCTTCTACATGCTGACCTCCAGTTGAACCAGCACCATTTGCTGAAAATGCTATCTTTTTTCCATTTGATGGTTTTGGCTCCTTTTTCAAAAATCAAGTAACCATAAGTGTGTGGGTTCATTTCTGGGTCTTCAATCTCCCTGTCTCTGTACCAATACTATACAGTTTTTAATCACTATTGCTCTGTAATACTGCTTGAGTTCAGGGATAGTGATTCCCCCGGAAGTTCTTTTATTGTTGAGGATAATTTTAGCTATCCTGGGTTTTTTGTTATTCCAGATGAATTTGCAAATTGTTCTGTCTAACTCTTTGAAGAATTGGATTGGTATTTTGATGGGGATTGCACTGAATCTGTAGATCACTTTTGGTAAAATGGCCATTTTTACTATATTAATCCTGCCAGTCCATGAGCATGGAAGATCTTTCCATCTTCTGAGATCCTCTTCAATATCTTTCTTCAGAGACTTGAAGTTCTTATCATACATATCTTTCACTTGCTTGGTTAAAGTCACACTGAGGTATTTTATATTATTTGAGACTATTATGAAGGGTGTCAATTCCCTAATTTCTTTCTCGGCTTGTTTCTCTTTTATAGAGGAAGGCTACTGATTTATTTGAGTTTATTTTATATCCAGCCACTTTGCTGAAAGTGTTTATCTGGTTTAGTATTTCTCTGGTGGAACTTTTGTGGTCACTTAAATATACAATCATATCATCTGCAAATAGTGATATTTTGACTTCTTCCTTTCGAATCTGTATCCTTTGATCTCTTTTCGCTGTCTGATTGCTCTGGCTAGGACTTCGAGAACTATATTGAATAAGTAGGGAGAGAGTGGGCAGCCTTGTCTAGTCCCTGATTTTAGTGAGATTGCTTCAAGTTTCTCTCCATTTAGTTTAATGTTAGCTACTGGTTTGCTGTATATGGATTTTACTATGTTTAGGTATGGGCCTTGAATTCCTGTTTTTTCCAGGACTTTTATCATGAAGGGGTGTTGAATTTTGTCAAATGCTTTCTCAGCATCTAATTAAATAATCATATGATTTTTATCTTTCAGTTTGTTTATATAATGGATCACGTTGATGGTTTTCCGTATATTAAACCATCCCTGCATACCTGGGATGAAGCCTACTTGATCATGGTGGATGATTGTTTGGATGTGTTCTTGGATTCGGTTTGCAAGATTTTATTGACTATTTTTGCGTCAATATTCATAAGGGAAATTGTTCTGAAGTTCTCTTTCTTTGTTGGGTCTTTGTGTGGTTTAGGTATAAGAGTAATTGTGGCTTCATAGAAGGAATTCGGTAGTGCTCTATCTGTTTCAATTTTGTGGAAAAGTTTGGATCGTATTGGTATGAGGTCTTCTATGAAGGTCTGATAGAATTCTGCACTGAACCCATCTGGACCCATCGGCTCTTTTTGGTTGGGAGACTTTTAATGACTGCTTCTATTTCCTTAGAGTTATGGGGTTGTTTAAATGGTTTACCTGTTCCTGATTTAACTTTGGTACCTGGTATCTGTCTAGGAAATTGTCCATTTTCTCCAGATTTTCAAGTTTTGTTGAATATAGGCTTTTGTAGTAGGATCTGATGATTTTTTAAATTTCCTCTGATTCTGTTGTTATATCTCCCTTTTCATTTCTAGTTTTGTTAATTTGGACACACTCTCTGTGTCCTCTGGTTAGTCTGGCTAAGAGTTTATGTATCTTGTTGATTTTCTCAAAGAACTAGCTTTTGTTTCTGTTGATTCTTTGTATAGTCTGTTTTGTATATATCTACTTGTTTGATTTCAGCTCTGAATTTGATTATTTCCTTTCTTCTACTCCTCCTTGGTGTATTTCCTTCTTTTTATTCTACAGCTTTTAGATGTGCTGTCAACCTTCTGATATATGCTCTCTCTTGTTTCTTTCTGCAGGCACTTAGAGCTATGAGTTTTCCTCTTAGCGCAGCTTTCATTGTGTCCCATAAGTTTGGCTATGTTGTACCTTCATTTTTATTAAATTAAAAGAAGTCTTTCATTTCTTTCTTTATTTCTTCCTTGACCAGGGTATCATTGAGTAGAGCATTGTTCAACTTTCATGTATATGTGGACTTTCTTTCCTTATTGTTATTGAAGACCAGCTTTAGCCTGTGGTGGTCTGATAGGACACATGGGATTATTTCTATCTTTTTGTTTCTGTTGAGGCCTGTTTTGTGACCAATTATATGGTCAATTTTGGAGAAAGTACCATGAGGTGGTGAGAAGATATATCCTTTTGTTTTAGGATAGAATGGTCTATAAATATCTGTTAAGTTCATTTGGTTCATAACTTCTGTTAGTCTGTTTATGTCTCTGTTTAATTTCTGTTTCCGTGATCTGTCCATTGATGAGAGTGGGGTGTTGAAATCTCCTACTATTATTGTGTGAGGTGCAATATGTGCTTTGAGCTTTAGTAAGGTTTCTTTTATGTATGTAGGTGCCCTTGTATTTGGAGCATAGATATTTAGGATTGAGAGTTCATCTTGGTGGATTTTTCCTTTGATGGATATGAAGTGTCCTTCTTTATCTTTTTTGATGACTTTTGGTTGAAAATCGATTTTATTCAATATTAGAATGGCTACTCCAGCTTGCTTCTTCAGACCATTTGCTTGGAAAGTTGTTTTCCAGCCTTTTACTCTGAGATAATGTCTGTCTTTGTCTCTAAGGTGTGTTTCCTGTAGGCAGCAAAATGCTGGGTCCTCATTATGTATCCAGTTTGTTAATCTGTGTCTTTTTATTGGGGAATGGAGTCCATTGATGTTGAGAGATATTAAGGAATAGTGATTGTTACTTCATGTTATCTTCATATTTGGAGGTGAGATTATGATTGTGTACTTGTCTTCTCTTTGTTTTGTTGCAAAACGATTAATTTCTTGTTTTTTCTAGGGTGTAGCTTGCCTCCTTGTGTTGGTCTTTACCATTTATTATCCTGTGTAGCGCTGGATTTGTAGAAAGATATTGTGTAAATTTGGTTTTGTTATGGAATATCTTGGTTTCTCCATCTATGTTAATTGAGAGTTTTGCTGGATACAGTAACCTGGGCTGGCATTTGTGTTCTTTTAGGGTCTGTATGACATCTGCCCAAGATCTTCTGGCTTTCATGGTCTCTGGTGAGAAGTGTGGTGTGATTCTGATAGGTCTGCCTTTATATGTTATTTGGCTTTTATCCCTTACTGCTTTTAATATTCTTTCTTCATTTTGAGCATTTGTTATGTTGACTATTATGTGATGGGGGGAGTTTCTTTTTTGGTCCAATTTATTTGGAGTTCTGTAGGCTTCTTGTATGTTTATGGACATCTCTTTCTTTATGTTAGGGAAGTTTCCTTCTATGATTTTGTTGAAGATATTTACTGGTCTTTTGAGTTGGGAGTCTTCACTCTCTTCTATACCTATTATCCTTAGGTTTGATCTTCTTATTGTTTCCTGGATTTCCTGTATGTTTTGGGCCAGTAGCTTTTTCTGTTTTACATTATCTTTGATAGTAGGGTCGATGATTTCTATGGACTCCTCTGCTCCTAAGATTCTCTCTTCTATCTCTTGTATTCTGTTGGTGATGCTTGTATCTACAGCTCCTTGTCTCTTCCTTTGCTTTTCTATATCCAGGGTTGTCTTCCTTTGTGCTTTCTTTATTGTTTCTATTTCGAGTTTCAGTTCTTTCACCTGCTTGATTGTATTTTCCTATAATTCTTTCAGGGATTTTTGTGTTTCTTCTCTAAGGGGTTCTACTTGTCTTACTTATGTTTTCCTTCATTTCTCTAATTTCTTTATGTCTTTCTTGAAGTCCTCCATCATCACGATCAAATGTGATTTTAAATCTAGATCTTGCTTTTCTGGTGTGTTTGGATATTCAATGTTTGCTTTAGTGGAAGAATTGGGCTCTGTTGATGTCATGTAGTCTTGATTTCTGTTGCTTGGGTTCCTGCACTTGCCTCTTGCCGCCAGGTTGTCTCTGGTGTTACCTTGTTTTGCTATTTCTGACAGTGGCTTGACCTTCCTATAAGCCTGTGTGTCAGGAGTGCTGTAGATCTGTATTCCTGTTTTCTTTCAGCCAGTTATGGAAACAAAGCGTTTGTTCTGCTCTCAGGTGTGTAGTCATTTCTGTCCACTGGCTTTCAGCTGTCCCTGTGGGTGGGAACCAGAAGGGCCTGCCCCTACTTCTCCTAGGTCTCTGTGTGCAGGGGGCTCAGATGTTGTTAGGTGTTTTCCTCTAGAGTCAGAAATGTGGGCAGAGAGCAGTCTCCTCTGGTTTCCCAGGTGTGTCTGCCCCTCTGAAGGTCTAGCTCTCTCTCCCATGGGATTTGGGTGCAGGGAGCTGTTTGACAGGGTCCTTTCAGATCTGGGTGCAGTCTGGACCACAGGGCTCCTGCAGCTTGACTGTTCCAATCTTCCCATGCCAGGAGACACTATACAGTTTCCTCTTGGGCCAAGGATGTGGGCAAAGGTGGGCAGAAGTGGTGGTCTTTCCTGCCCTGCAGTCTCAGGATTGCCTACACTTCTGGGCAATCAGCTCTCTCTCCTACAGTGTTTTGGAGCAGGGAGCTGTGGGCCAGGATCAGCAAGGTTCAGGTGCCAGCTAGAAACCGGAAGTGTCCTGTCCCAGAGGAATTTTGCCTCTGTGTTTCCTGAGTCCACCAGGCAGGTTGCTTGGGGTAGAAAAGTTGGTCTTGTTTCTGGACTTGGGCCTGAAATCGCTTGTTGGGGCTGGCTTTCAGCTCTCCATGAGGGCAGCAACCAGAAGGGCCCTGCCCCTACTGCTCCTGGGTCCCTGTGCACAGGCGGCCCAGATGGCGGTAGGCATTTTCCTCTACAGTCAGAAATGTGGGCAGAGAGCAGTCTCCTATGGTTTCTCAGGAGTGTCTGCCCCTCTGAAGGTCTAGCTCTCCCTCCTATGGGATTTGGGTGCAGGGAGCTGTTTGACCAGGTCCTTTCAGATCTGGACCACAGGGCTCCTGCAATTTAACTGCTCCAATCTTCCCATGCCCAGAGGCACTATACAGTTTCCTCTTGGGCCAAGGATGTGGGCAAAGGTGGGCAGAAGTGGTGGTCTCTCCTGCCCTGCAGTCCCTGGATTGCCCACACTTCTGGGCCATCAGCTTTCTCTCCCATGGGGTTTGGGAGTAGGGAGCTGTGGGCTGGGATCAGCGAGGTTTGGGCACCAGCTAGAAACCGGAAGTCCTCTTATTTTTTTTAATAGCATGGATTCCCAGTATTGAGCCCAGGTCCTCCTGCTTGCAAGGCAATCGCTGACTTTACTAACTGGGCTACCTCCCCTGTCCATTTTCTTAAATCGAAATTATTTTTGTTAAATTAGTTTCTTTAAAAATCAGGTGGTTCACTCAGTAAAGGATGTCCAAAATTCACCACTCACCTTGATTGATTGCTTTAGGAATTGTTCCCTTTCTGTTCTGCTTCCTGATGGAAGCAGGTAACAACTTTTAATTAATGAAAGCTTAGGCAGAATCAGTCAGATTTTCATAAAGCAATTTGCAAAGGCCCGTTTGATAAGGGTTTTTCTGTTGAAGGAGATACGCCCTCGGGCTCCTGGAGGGACTTCCCTGAGAATCTCCCCAAGGTTGGCTCTCTTTACGTCACTGGATTGAGGACTAATGTTGAAAAAGTCACTTTTTTTTTCCCAAAAGGGAGAAGCAAATGTCAAGTCAACAAAGTCAGAAAGTGTGGTGAGGCTTAGGCATTTACAGAAAGAGATCACCTTTGACATTTAAAGTCACTTGTTCTAACACATGCGCACATGCACACATGTGCGCACACATATTATTACAGAAGTTAGAGTTGATACTATTTTAAATCTTATCAAAACCACTATCAGAAAAAGATGACAAAAGTGCTGTATGCTTATGGGTAGCTCAACTCTCTACTAATGTTTGACGAATTCTATAGCCAGTAGACAATTCTATCATATCTGCTTGAGATAGTGCTGATACGACAACACTGGAGAAAGCCAAGCACAGTGAAGAGAATGTAGAAGCCTCTGCAGTTGCACATGGTTGTGTAATGTTCAAGGTGTGCCAAACCTTCTCATTAGGATGAGTGTGTTCCCAGCGGTGGAAAGGAAAACATGCCATCCACCCTCGCTTGGTCTCTGGGGCACACATCAGGAAATCTTGGATTCATAAGAACTCTGTGGATTCCTTTAAAGGAGGCCTCCCAGTTTAGCAACTGTCTCACTATCACATGATGGAACCTAGTTAGGTGACTTTTGCTAATGTCTGGAGGTATAGAGGCATCTTTCTACACAAAGAGCTGATCCTATGAGCCCATGGATGAGGTAATTTCTACAATACACCTGGACTGTTTAGAAGGGCAGTCGTCATCATCCCCATACCAGGAAGTAAAACTAAAGTCTGGAAGTAGACAATTTGGAAGACTATCACTTGAAAAATGCTACTTTATTATGTTCTTAGAAAATTCCCCTTTAAAGATGTATCTGAGTTTTTGAGGAGATGTCTCCATGGGTAGAATGTCTACTGTGTAAGCCACAGGACCTGAGGTCAGATTCCAATGCTCATATCAAGACTTGGTGCAGCAGTGTGTGTCTAGAATCCCAGCACAGAGGGTCAGAGACAGGTTGATGATCCCAGTAGATTATTGGCCAGCCAGTCTATATAAACAGTTAGCTCCTGGTTCAGGACCAGATCTTGTCTCAAAAACAAAGTAGAAAACAACAAAAAGCAGTGCTGACCTCTGTTTTCCACATGTGTGATCACAGGTGTGTTCCCACAGACATGTGTACACTCCCTTCCTCCACACATACATAAGCATTTACAATACAGTTAAAATTTTGAGCTGGGGAGATGGTACAGTGTTTCCATATTTGCTGAGTAAGTGTGAGAGTGACAGTCTAGATTCCTAGATGCCACATAAGTGTCTGCAATTCTAGACTTGACAGACAGAGAGGACATCTCCAGAGCAAGCTGCCAGGTGAGACCGGCTATGTTGGCAAGCTCTTAGTTTGGCTGAAAGATTCTTCTTCAAAGAATATGGTGGAGGAACATTCAAGGAAGACTTCTAACATTATCCTGGGACCTCTAAATGCACACACATACACATGCTTACACACACACACACACACACACACACCACACAGGGACAACAGCACAAACATATGTATCCACATGTACCTTAAATCATATATAAACACACAACAACAACAACAACAACAACAACAGCAGCAACAACAACAAAACGCATCTTGTATTAGGCTACAACCCCAATTCCATTCCATTCATCAGTGAATCACCAATAGGCACATACTTGAGTGATTTCAGAGTGGTTCAAAACATTGTTCTAATTTCTAGTCTTATGTATCTCATATTATGTCCTCATAATATTTTGTATATTTCTTCTCTACCAAAATGTATTCCTTTTCTCCTTGTGGTCACTATCTCTGTCTCTTAGGGATTGGGATGAGGCAAGGAGAACATGAATAAGAAAGAGTAATGAAGTATGAATACACTCATAGTGTTTAAGATACATAGATAGAATCATTAGACCAAACTCGTACACTGTTGCACAATTAATATAGACCTGTAGAAAAGCCCATTCATATCCAGAATGGATTTAATAAGACTTGGTTTCATAAGAATTCCCATGACTTTTCTTATATTTCACATAAAATGTTGGAAGGTAGCAGTGTTTGATCTTAAGTTAGGAAAAGAAAGGAAGACAACTGAAGGGGGAAAACCATGTGCCTACTCTTGCTACAGTTTTTAATCCCAATAATTACCCAAAACCAAATGCTTTGGTTGAGGGAACCACAGGTAGGCTGAGAACAGAAGCACCATTAGTTAATTTTGGTTGTGAGTTTTACTCATTCTGATAGCTCTCGTATCTTCTGTAAAGAACATAACTATCTATGCATCCACTCATCCTTGAGATGACTAAGTAAGGAGCAGATACATCATTGCTGTGGTGGGAGCCTATTATTCTTCATCTGATACTGAAAAGGGTCTGGGGAGATAATTTTGTAGGTAAAAAAGTTGCACACGAACCTGAGGATCTTAGTTTGGATTGTTGGCACCCATGTAGAAGTCAGTAGCCTGTGTCTGTATTAATACTGCTAGATAAAGAGAGACAGGCCTGTCTTGGGTCATTAATGTCCAGCCAGATTAGCCAAACTGGTGAACTCTAGGTTCAGTGAGTGAGAGATTCTGTCTCAAAAATTAATATGGAGAGAAAGAGAGGAAAGTGCCTGAGGTTGACCTGTGGCCTTGACATGGATGGGTGATTGTGCTCGCACATGGTCATGTACACAAATGCATACTTCACAATGCATACAACATGTATATACACACATGCATGCAGGCACATACATGTACACACACACGCAGAGAGAGAGAGAGAGAGAGAGAGAGAGAGAGAGAGAGAGAGAGATATTCAGACAACTTTGTGTTTCATCTGATTGGTTTAAGAGTAGGTCTATGGTAGGAGTAGACACAGATAAGAGGAACGCTCAGACTCTAGAAATAAGGGAGAGTTTTCTCTGTGCATTCTGCTGAGCAAAATCAAGAAGCCTGTAGCTCTAGTTGCCACTAAGAACCACCTCATAACTGTCATGCAACAGACCAAAAGTGCATGTAGGGACAGGTATAAAAGAACAGAGTCTTTTGCTGTCGAATGTGAGACATGAGCCTTCCTATTTGCAGTGTTTGCTGTTATATGAAATGGAATTTTACCCTTATATTCCAGCCACTTCAGTGTGTACCACCAAAACCATCATCACAAATATTCTCTTGGTGCTGGGATAGTATGAAGACAGTAAGTCCAGCTTTCTTTTCTCTTGTAGTGTTCCAGTGGAAATGGCCTTAGTACTAATAAAAACACTGGAATGGAGATAGACTGATTGCTCCTACTTAAAGCACAGGCTTCCAAACATAAGAACTTCACTTTGGGATCCCAGAATGTATGTAAACACTGGATGGAAATAGCTTCCCTTCTGTAAGTCTAACTCTTCCAAGACAGTGACAGAGCATACCGAGTATTACTCTGGGTATATACTCAGCCATTGCTGGTGAGCTCTGGATCCAATTGAGAGGTTTTGCCTCAAAGAATAGGGGTGAGGAGTGAGAGAGAAAGATCTCTGCCCTTTACCTTGAGACTCCATATGCAAGCACTCACATGTGCACGTGTACCATACATGTGCCCCACACATGCAGTTGTGGACATTCGAATGTTCACTGACTACACACATATTTTTTAAAAAATATACCAGAATAGCAGAATGCAGCTCTTGTGAGCGGAAGTCTGAGTTCCAATAGTGAGCCCCCTCAAGCCATAAATGTGACATTGAACCCAAGCTTCTCTTTTCTCCTCCGAAAGGGCATAATCACCCATATCCCACGTACTGTACACTCATTTCCTTACGATTAGCCAAGGTAAGATATGTAAAGACTCAGGCTCACTATAATGTATTTCAGGAAGGAGCTATCTGGTTCAGCGAGTCATGTTCTTTAACTATGTTTATACCTAAGTTTTTCTAGTAAACTCCCCAGGTGAGTCCTGATTTCCCAAACATAGGTGAGAGAAGCTGGGGTTAAGAAAGTCTGAAAAATGCTCACAAATCCCTTGTACGGCAAATGATCAAACAGGAAATTCCTAACACCTTAGGCCAAAACAATTATGGAGCCCATATCTGGTTGTTAGTTTGTTTGTTTTTTCACTATGGCAGACACCTAATGTAACAACTTGGGAGAGAAATATTTGGCTCAGAAGCCTTGTTCATGTGCCACTGCTTTGGTGCCTCTGGTGAGACACAGAATCATGGGGACTAAACCTGTGATACTCACTTATTGCTACCATGGGCATTCGTTGAGGGAAAGGTGGGAAAATCAGAGGAGGATGGAAGAAGGGAGGAGGAGAGGGAACGGGGAGGGTGGTGGTGGTGGTGGTGGTGGTGGTGGTGGTGGTGGTGGTGGTGGTGGTGGTGGTGGTGGTGGTGGTGGTTATGTGTTCCCAGAGCATGGCTTAAATATTCTGCTTCCTCTTATTAGCTTTGACTTTTTGTCACTTCCCAATAATGTCACCATGTTTAGAATGCGATGGGATTTTACCTTCTTGACCAGGTCAGGTTTTTCAGGCTCTACTTACTTTCTCCAAACCCCAAAGCACAGTACCAAGTAGCTCTCTGCTACATACATCAACCCATAGATGACATTTCATGTTCAAACCATCCTAGATCCTAAAAAGTGTGACTCTTTGTCTTTGAGTGGACAATAAAAATCCCCCATGCCATTGTCATGACCTAGGACTTGAGATTATGTCTTCTGCTATCACTGACTGTGTCAGCGCTCATTTTCACAGTTGTTCTTGATGAAATGAGACATTAGGATTCATAATCCAGTGTGAGAAAGTGATGCACTGAAGTATTTCAATGTCTTATTTGAAACTTACTGCAGTCTGCTTGGGCACTAATGCCGGAGTCCATTAACTTCATTCAGTGTTGTAACAGGAGCTGGATTTGGAATTACATTCCCCCGATGTTGATGCATGGAAGAAGTTTAAAGTCAGTCCTAATTTTTTTATTAATCATTTTATTCATTTACATTTCAAGTGATGTCACCCTTCCTGGTTACCCCTCCACAAAGCTCCCATCCCATCTTCACTCTCTCCCCTCCCCTTTGCCTCTATGAGGGTGCACCTCCTCCCAGACACCTACTGCAGTCTCTCTGTTCTAGTAGTCCCCTATACTGGGACATCAAGCCTTCACAGAACAAAGGGTCTCCTCTCTCCCTGATGCCAGATAAGGCCATCCTCTGCTACATATGTACCTGGAGCCATGGATCCCTCCATGTATACTCTTTGGTTGGTGGTTTAGTCCCTGGGAGCTCTAGGTGGATCGGTTAGTTGATATTGTTCTTCCTGTAGGGTTGCAATTCCTTTCAGCTCCTTCAGTCCTTCCCGTAGCTCTTCCATTGGGGTCCCAAGGCTCAGTTTGATACTTGGCTGTGAGTATCTACATCTGTATTGGTAGGTACCAGTAGAGTCTCTCAGGGAACAGCTATACCAGGCTTCTGGGGGCAAGCACTTCTTGGCATCAACAAGTGTCAGGGTTTGGTGTTTTCAGATGGGATGAATCCCTAGGTGGGGCTGTGTCTGGATGGCCTTTCCTTCAGTTTCTGTTCCATTCTCCCCTTCCCCCCATCTTTCTTTTAGACAGGAGCGTTTCTGGGTGGATGTTTCAATCCTGCATAGAAGGGGAAACAAAATAATCACAGGGGGTAGAGATAGGGAAGGACCCGGGAGGGAAGCAGGAAGGGGGAAGGCAAGGGGAAAAGGGGGGTCAAGATCAGGTATGGGAAGGGACAGGAGAGAAGTATAGAGGATTAGGAAACTGAATAGAAACATGTAGTGGTGGGAGATGGGGAAGTAGGGGTAGCCACTAGAAAGTCCCAGACGCCAGGGAAGCCGGACACTCCCAGGACCCAATAGGGATGACTTGAGCTGAAATATCCGACGGGGGGGGAGACAGAACCTATAGATAGAAGCAGTACATAGGCATGGTCCAGTTGAGGGATGGGGCCATCCCCTCAATCTCGAAAATTTTAACCTAGGAATGAAGTCAGTCTTATATAGGAAGCTTTTTTACACAGGCAGTGTGGTGAGATGGCTTGCTATTCTCTTGCCCTATGCCCACCACCTCCCAGAGCCATTCTACAGAATCTTCCTACATATTCTAGGGTTCCAGAGAGGCCGGGCCAGAAGAGACAGGAGGGCAATACCTCCAGCCAGTGGCTTCAACAGTAGTCAGTGCCATTTGTCCTTAAGGAAAATGATCAGAACACTGACAATCCTGAGCCTATAAACAGCTCCCTGTGTTTGATAGGAGTTGTTTAACTTTTGGCCACTGCCTTGAGCAGTGTGCTCAATGTAATTAAAATTGTTTTAATGACTTGGAGTCATGATGGTGTGCATAGACTTTCCTCTGTGATAGCAATTGTTTACATTCTCATCCCCTAATCTCAGGCTGCAAGTGCTCCCGTCTGCCAGGTGTTTTTCTTCCAGTATTCTTCTGCTTCCTAATTTGGACATCTAATTTGCTGTGGCCTAATATATCAGATAAACATAATTGTCAGAGCTGCATGCAAAATAGGAGCCCATGAGACCGGCAGCAAGGTGGGTAAGTGTTGTGGTGAGAGACACTTTTGGTTGCTAGAGTTATACGCCGAATTCCATACGGTAGAGTTTTTCCGGTGAGAAAACCCATTAGGTCACCCAGTAACCGTCTCTAGCTATGTGTGAGGACAGAGCTGTGACTCAGAGCTAATAACAATGGCTAATATTTATTGAGCACTTATGATGCCTCAAACAATGCTTCATACATATTATCTCATTTGCTGTTCACCACACAGCTGTGAATTAGAAACTATCATTTGTTACTCTCGTTTTAAAGACGAGAAACTGGGCCGCGAGGAGGTTAAGCAACGTGCCTAATGTTACACAGCCACTAAGGAGTAGTTGAGAAAGAATTCAAATCAACGCTACCCACTGAGATTGACTAAAAGGGACTTGCCTGGAGTCAGTCAGGAACGCAGTGAAGGGTAAAAATGAGAATTCAGGTCATCATATTACCAGTTCGGGTACTGCAAACTGTACCTTGATGTCTACAGCCAGACATACACATGCACGCGCATGCGTGTGCACGCACACACACACACACATTCACACACATTCACACACACATTCACACGCACACATTCACACACACACATTCACACACACACACACACACACACGAGGAGACAGAGAGAGAGAGAGAGAAGGGGGGATAGAGACAGACAGAGACAGAGAGAAAGAGAGAGACAGAGAGAGAACATAGGGATCACACACATACATACATTAAAACAGATAAATACACACAAACATATATATATATATGTAGACATACATACATACATACAGAGAGAGACAGAAACAAAGGGATCATACACATACACATGCATATACATGTACGAAGACAAGGAAATACACACACAAACATATACATAGGCACACACACAACCACTAGTATTATACACTTTTCCAGTGTTATCTTAGGAATCATTTATGTTTTTACAATCATTAATATTAGTGGACTTTGTCTCATATAAGAATCTGGGCTATGAGGATCCTGATCTTTGATAGAATTGTCATGAAGATGATGAATAGCGACTTTACAGAAAAAAAAAATATCTGGAGATCTGACTCTGGGTCTTCACTTCATAAGCAAAGACCCAGATCAGCATGCAATTTTTAACTTTATTTTTTTAAACAATCACATGTATGGCTAGGGTATATTGTGACCATATCCCCCCTATTACCTTGTCTTAGTCCTCTCTCATTCTTGTTGATTCCCTCCCCAACCCCCCAGCTCATTTCAGGTCTTCCATGCCAGTGTGTGTGTGTGTGTGTGTGTGTGTGTGTGTGTGTGTGTGTGTGTGTGTGTGTGTGTGTGTGTGTGTGTGCATGCACGTGTGCACACGCATATGTTTATAAAGGCCTGGTGTACATCTACTGTGTTTTATTTGCACAAACATGATGCACTCTAATGATCCCTTCAAAGCGCTCCTTGGCATCCTCACTTTTGTGATCTTTCTGTCTTGTTTTCCAGAATTCTCCCAAGGCTGTGAAGAGGTGATATCAATGTCTTGTTTAGATCTGAGAACTCCACAGTCCCCTAGTCTCAATATTTCAATTAATTGTGAGTCTGCATTAGCAGTCTCCGTCTGAGTATGTAACATCCTTGATCAAGTATTTGAACGCATTAAAGCACATAATTTCATCTTCCATCGTGTCAGAATGAAACTCCATTGGGTATATGTACCACATTGTCTTTATCGATTTATCTGTTGAAGGACACCAAGGCTGATCCTAAAACTTGGTTATTGTGAACAGTGGCGCAATAAATTCAGGCATGTGGGTATTTTTCTAGTAAGCTGTGGATTCAATCTTTAGCCATTAAAAATAAATAAATCTGTTTTCTTGATAATAGCACAACAAAAACCAAAACATGTGAACTAGGACAGCTTTAGCCTTTATTATTTGTGCTTTAATTAATTTTATAATCGATGCATGGATATCTCTCAAAAGAGCCTTTCTTCATACCTATGGCACTCTGGTCTCCAATTCCAAGATTGTGGCCAGAGAAAAGGGACTAACTGTTTCTGTCTAGGACTCTTCCTATGGAAGTCTGGAAGCCCATTGCTTCAAGTATGTTGGCTCTCTACTTTTTCTGATGTCAGGGGAGGGGAACAGAGAACTAGGAAGCAAGAGAGTTGGTAGAAACATGCCCCAGTGCTTTCCCATGCAGAGTAGAGTGACTGAGTCCTCCTCGCATCTGGATGTGCCTTATCTAATTATAACCCTGCAGCTGCAGTACTCGTCTCTCAGTCAAGGTGTCTATCCAAGTTTCCATCTCTCTATCTGCTCTAACAGATCTTTCTCAAATAACTTTCCCCATCGTTTGTAAGAACTTCCTTTGAAACCTGACTATTAACTCTAGGGAGTTCTCGCTTGTGTTTGCTGTTTCCCAACAGGAGTCCCGACCGGCATCTCATTTTTTTGTAGCGTTGTGGTTTGTTGAACACTGATTTCTGCAGTGACCTAACTTAATGTTAGGTCTGATAATGCTGGGCCTATCAGAGGAGAATCCAATAGTCGTTATAAAAAGTAGCTACTGTTCATCAGTCATGGACCACACATCGAGCAATGCCATGGCCTCTGCACCTATTACCTTAACCTTCTTAACTGTGTGGATGAGGAAACTGGCCACCTTCTTCCTTGAATTTTTTTTTTTTCATATGAAGCATATTTTTAGAGCTTGAAACAGCACATATGGATTCAGATTCTTGGGATATGATGTGGATTAAAGAAAACCATTTTTAATTCTATTTTCTTCTGTGACTTTATTTGTTGAATTTTTATTGGATCGGATTTTGCAGAATATACTGAGTGCTTCAGAAAATTCATAGGCTACGTTCCTTTACTGTCTTGTGTGGAGCATGGAGTAGAAGAGGATAGGTCTGTAGCATGATTGGCTGGATCTCAGTTCTGAAATGCCATTTAACTACTGTGTGACCCTGGGCAAATCAATTAACTTTGCCTGTGCCTTAATGGTTCTGCTCTGTAAAATGGGCTTAATTATAGCACCCACCTCATTGAAATGTAATGAGGATTAGATGAGTCCACACAGGTAACATTCTTGAAACTGTTTGGCCTATGGTAAGCAATATATCATGTTAATTATGATTATTTTAATTTTTATTCCCACCTTGGTCTCCAGTGCTCTTACAAGTTCCTGAAGCATCTTTCTTCCAGATGTGCATTTGAACACGTAAACGATATGGTCTTTTCTATATATCAGAGTGGATTGAATGCAGAATTACAGTCAAGGGCATATTCCGTCATTACAAAAAAAAGTGACCTTCGGTCCTAGGGGGTTCCTTAATTCCAGATACAGCTGATGAACCAGATTGTCTGGCAGAACCTGTGAGAACTGAGGCAGAAGCAGGAGGAGCGTTCAGGGCCATTTCATAGCTTTTGTTAAATAAGATGAAAGTTGACTAACCTGTTGCCTGTGGCAATATAGGTTAGTCAAACTGAGACTTGACTAAGAGGCCCATCATAATAAGCTAACAAGAAAAGCCAGCGAGGCGTTTGAGTGGCAGGGTTGTGTGGGTGGCAGGCTTGTTGTTGAGGGAACTGATGTTAGAACTTTATGGCACTATTACTGCAGTTGAGTGAAATATCTGTGACAAGCCAAGACAGAGCCCCAGAACAATGCGCACACACTCTTTTCTTCTCTTCCTTTTCTCTTTCTTCTTTCTCTACTCCCTCCTTCCTCCCGTTTCCCCTCTTCGCTTGCTTCATTTATCGATGTTTCTCCTCCCCATTTCCTTCCCTGCGTTCATCCTTTCTGATCCTTTCTCTCTTCCTTTTTCCTACCTTCCTTTCTTGGCTTGCCTTCCTACTTCCCTCCCTCTCTGTTTTATCCTGGAAAGTCATACCTCTCCTTTGAGGACAGGCAATGCTTGGGTAAGAAGCTAAGACAGTGGAAGTTTCTAGCAGCCCTAAAGTGACTCTCATGTCAGTGAGGACTATGAAAAATATACATTAGACAAATAGTCTGAGCACATTAAGTGATGTTAATGCAAGTAACGAGAGTAGAGCTGCAGAAAGGCAGGGTTGAAACGGCCACACACGTTCCAAGCGATGCCACGCTGGGCCCAGGGTGGGTCTCCATTAACTGTGTATTTATGAATCTGTACCGACTTAAGTTCACAGTTACTGCAATACCAGAAGTGGATACAAAGAAGGCAGAGAGAAATTATTCCATAGACAGAGAAACTTCTGAGACAGCGTTCCTCATTCTTCCTTAAAAGGTGGAAAATTTGATGCCTCACGTTCTCGCAGTGAGGGAATAAATCAAGACCCAAAACAGAAACGGAAACAGAAACAAAATATAACAAAAAAAATAAACAAACAGGAAAAGAAGTGAAGGAGGAGGAGGAAGAAGAGAAGGAGGAGGATGAGGAGGAGGAGGAGGAGGAGGAAGAGGAGGAAGAGGAGGAGGAGGAGAACAGCAACAACAAAAACAACAAAACTAAACTAAACCAATACCAAACCCAATCAAACTAATAAAACTTAAAAATAAATAAATAAATATATAAACCCAGCAAAATTAAGACCTCTTCCCATGGCTTTTACTGTTGCCCGTTTCTCAGTGACCATGAACTTGTTGCCCGCATTTCTTTCTTACTTGGAGAGTGTTTTAAATGCATCAAGGGGAGTTGGGCACGGCCAGGCACGGAAGCAAATTCTTAGGCAGAAACAGTTGTTCTGCCTCAGCCTGTGAGCTACGTCCCATCTGATCTATTCCTCTCAGGACTCTTAACTTCTTTCAAACCTGGCAGCGTGTGTGTATTGTTACTATTACTTAAGTTGTACATTAATGTGTGGTTTTTTCTTTTGCTTCTTTTTGCCTAGGTTTTTTTCATGGCTAAGTCTCGTTCAACTCATGGAGTTATGAATCCCTTGAAGGTGGGCTATGTCTTTTACATATGTTTATCTCATGACGATTTCCGACATAGCCGGTTCTTCTCGATCAGTATTTGTCACGTGAGTGACGGCATTCTTTGACCCTCCTTTTCCCTGTGGGTTCATAGCCGGCAACTTCAGCACGAGTGTCTCTTTTGCAGGGTCTCTATTTTTTGTATGTAGCTAGACTTTTCTCCCCTAAAAGGAAAGGGCTTACAATCTGTTCTAATTCAGCCTTCTCTACGTCCCAGAAAAGTGTCAAGCCAGATTGACAAGTATTCGCATATGGACATATTTGAAGTTTTGTCATGTTTGTGAGCTGAGGAGAAATTAAAATCTTGTCTGTAAATTCTCAGTGGAGTCAGCACTGTCCCATTCACAGGGATCTGAGAGGAGGGCAGTGTGACGAGAATGGGTGGATGATAAGCTGCTGTACTAGGTGGTTGGTCTTACGTATCTTCTCAGGTAGTCAAGTCCGGGGAAACAAGAAAGAAGTAGAGATAGCTTGAGGTAGAAAATTTATAACGAAGGAGGCTTTCTGGAAGCTGCGAGCCCTGTCTAGAAGTTAAGGGGAACAAACAGGGAGACGGATGTATTTGCAATTTGAAAATAGGGCAAGTGCACGTCCCTCAACTTCGACTCTTTCCTCCCAGCAATTTTCCAGACTGTCACTTTTTAATTTGAAAACCAGTCTTCGAGTGGGAAGTTTCAGTCCTGGCCAGACACAGGTAACACATAAGCAAATAAAGCAGGCTGAACTTCTCCCTGGGCTTTCAGGTCATTCACAAACCCTTCCAGGCATCCGATTCCAAAGCAAACATATCGCATATCTTATTAGGATCTCCTCGAGAGATTTTTAGAGCGAGCCCAGATCTGTTGGGTAGATTGTAGGCCAAGCCACTAAGGTTTCTGGAGATGAACATTTCATTTTCTTAACTTCTGCACTCAATTTTTTTCAGACTGGATTTTTGCCCCTGGTGATGTTTGAGGGAACTATTTAATGGGATTGCCTGATAAACCTAAACACGGCAGCGATTGTGTGCCCTGTCCGCAATTGCTCCTGGGATACTTACCCAGTAGCCTAGTTGGAAATGTCCTATACCTCCGGCGATCGTGGAGGCTTTTCTGACCTCGGTTTTTTCTTTTTTTTTTTTTTTCATTTACAATAAACTGGCATAAATCAATGTGTTTATTTCATATTGTGTTTAGATTAATTAAAAAGTAGCATTCTGGACAGCAAAACATATTCACCCATAAAGCCAGGAACTGCCAATAAATACAGGAAAATTCTTTGGGTAAATGATCTCCAACTTCATCTTTGATCGAGGTAGACAAACTCTGTGTGAGCTGACCTACTTAAGTGGATTCTTTTCAAAACTTGTTATGCGAGCAGATACTTAGGAGTCCTGCATGGTTTCATCCTCTCCATAAAAACAAACAAACAAAGAAAGAAACAAACAAAGAAAAAGCCAAAATAAAACCCAACTCGACCATTTATCGCTATGGTGGGTGATACTCTTGGGTACAATTTTCTTGGTCAAAAGGTGAGACAAAACTCATTTTAATTGCTGTTTATTGGCATCTCTTGGCTTTATGGTAAATATGTTTTTCAATTCAGAAGTGGTAAGCCTAAATACAGGTCCCTGCTTTTTTTTTTTTTTTTTTTTTCTATATCGTCCCATCTCACATACAGAAGTTTATCAAGTTACATGTTCTTATCTTTCAGAGTTCCACTCTCCCGGAGCCATTCTGCATGAACACGTATTTGCTTAGGCGCATGCTTGTGTGACACATTACATTTTCTATGCCGGGGCGGAGTCTAATGCAATGCCAAGTTGCCATTGGCTAACCGTTAGGTGATTGAATCATTTTTCTCAGTAATGAAATATTCTTTACCAGTTTTGTTTTCTGTGAATGAGATTCTTTAATGAGGTGTGTGTGTGTGTGTGTGTGTGTGTGTGTGTGTGTGTGTGTGTGTGTGTGTTTGCTCCTACAGAGTTCTTTGGATCTGAGATGAGATGTCTGTACATGTATGTTTTTATTGGCTGTCAAGTTGGACACCACTGACATGTTCTCTCTAGTTTAGACATCAGATCTCAGAAAGTCTCTAGAGAAATGACTGTAGTGGTTCTTGAGGCTCTATTATAAAGACTTCTCTAGTCTTCCTGCGTGTTCTTTGTGGATGCTGGAGAAAAACCCAGGACCATGCACCAGCTAAATGGGTTCTTTCCTATTGGACCACACCTCCAGCTAAAACATTCTGTTTATTCAATATGGAATCAGTTCAAATGGAGCTGGAATTCTCCAGCGTTAGCCACATATGTGCTTCACCATGAGGGCACCTGTGCAGCTTCTGAAACCAAAGTGCTTAGGCCACATCTCTCTACTCAGGGCCTTCCCAAGAGGTTTTGGTTCTGGTCTGGAGCACTATTCGGAGGAGTCTTAGGGTCTGTCTATCGGATCTGAAAACAGCACTGTAGAGCAAAGATCAGAGGAAGGGCATGCTTAGAAGTGAATTAAGCATGAAAAATTGATGGAGTTTCCCAAAATACTTTTAAGTGGGGTAAACAGATGACTTGGGAGGGTAGGTGTTGCTTTGTGAGGGAGCATGGGGACCTGCATACAGACTTATAGCACCCATGTGAAATCAATGTATGGTGGAGAACACGTGTCTCCCTGGCACTGGGTAGCTCAGATTGTTGCAGGCAGGCTGCTTGCTAACTAGTCAGCTTAGTTAAACAGGGAGACTGAGAAAACTTGCCTCAAAGAGTAAACTGGTAAAGACGTAGAAGGAGAGCCCTGACATCTACTTCTGGTCTCTACCTATGCTCACACAGGAAAGTGTACCACCTCTACACATCCTGTGCACACACACAGTCATACATGCACACACACACACACACACACACACACACACACACACTTTCTAAATCAAAAATTAAATTTTTACGTATATGTTATAACACTTGGAAGAGTTTTGTCTTTTTCCCCTGTAACCACATTTCCTAACACGTTTTACTTTTCTGTGTGTACAGTTGTTTCTTTCATATGTGCACTACACGAGTGCTGGTAAAAATGCTTAAAGGTTAGGAAAGAACTTTGGATCCCCTGGAACTAGAGTTACAGATGGTAGTGAGCCACCATTTGGGTGCTGGCAGTTGAACCTGGGCCCTTTGAGAGCCCTTACTTGTTGAGTCATCTGCCTAGCCCCAGTTGTGACCTTTTATAAGGATAACCATCTACAGAACTAGAAACCACCCCAGTGGTTCTCAACCTTCCTAAGGCTACCACCCTTTACTACAATTTCTCATGGTCTGCTGATCCCCAACCATAACATTATTTCTGTTGCTACTTCACACCTGTAATGTTGCTACTGTTTTGAATTGTAATGACAATATCCGATTTAGTTTTCCCACTTGCCTTGTGGACCAAGTGCTAGTTGGAAATAGACCTAGTGACCATTTCAGATTTTATTTTGTTAGATGCAATTTCATTTTGAAGGAAATAGATGGTTATCTAGCAAACCGACGTTCAGAAATTTCAATCCCTTGTAAACTTCTGGATTCTTATGGCCGAGCACCAGCTGGGAGGTTGTGCCTTCCTGGGTGACTGGTTGGCAGTGGAGTGGTTGTTTTTGTCTCTCAGGAATTCATTATGAAATAATGGCCAAACTTGTTTTTCTTGCCCTGACTTTGCCATAGCCAAGCCCACGTGGCTGGGGACTCACCCGGCTTCCTCACAGCACACAAAAAGCTTCACTGTGTGCGTTCTCCCCAATTCTCACCATTTTATTAGACGTTAATAAGCGTTTTCTCAGAGCTTGGCAGTTTGCGAGTGTTTTAAAATCGTTTTTTATTAGTGGCTTTTGCAACACACCTGCGGCGTTGCTCTATGTTTTAGCGGGGCTGTGGTTTGAATGGGGTAAATATGTGCAAAAGCTCGAAGGGCACAGACAACAGTTCAGTGGCATGCGTCGGTCTTTGCTCTAAACTACAGCGGGAAAGCAAGGGCCTGCCTGCCAAATCGGGTGCCACAGCACGGTTACCTGTCTCCGTTTAAGTTTTCTTTTTAAACTCAAAAAAAAATTTTTTTAATTTATAGCAAACTTGGAAAAGCTAATATTCTATAAGTGTGAATGTGTCACTTAAACCGGACCCGAAGACGTGCAACAGAACTGAAGGAAAAGTAATTACAATGCAGTTTTAGTTTGGAATGAATTCCGTGGTCCCATTTTTCCATTTTAATTCATCGAGGCCCGTTAGTTCACAGCCACTCGGGCTTGGCAAAATTAGGGGAATGCTGTAACGGCTTGTGTACCTCTTTTTTTTTTTTTTTTATGACATAAAGGGTATCTAATGTCCTGAAATATAAACTCATGGTTAAGATCCCAGGACGCGGTTGGTGATTTAGCTCAGTGGTAGAGCGCTTGCCTAGCAAGCGCAAGGCCCTGGGGTCGGTCCCCAGCTCCGAAAAAAAAGAAAGAAAGAAAAAACAAAGCTCCTTAGTAGCTTGTGGATTCTTCAACAACTCTTCTTCATGAGTAATTCTCTACATTCGGGCTGTTTGCACACTCACAGAAACTAACTACCACAATTCCAAAGGCGTTGAGGATGCTCCATTGCTCCCAGCCTTCTCTCACGCACCTCCTTTAATCACGTGACTGTGTCATTTATTGACCATCTGAACATTTGGGTTGAAAGATATAAAATCCACCCTTATTCCTTTTTCCCCCCAATTATTTGGATGACAACGGTTAGAAATAGAACCACTAACGGTGGATTAATAGAGGATTCTTATGTAAAATAGTCCTCTAGTGAAATTTATATACGTATAAGAGAGCAAAATGGTCTTTCTTTACCCAATCTATAAGTAATTCATGGCTCCTGACTCATTAAAACAATTTCAGTAAGATTCAATGATTTGATAAGTGGAGAGAAAGACTCAAATTATGTAGAGTTTTAAAATTACAGCCATAACCATATGTATTTACTTTACTTTTAAAAAAACATATTATTTCTACAAGGTTAATGTTGAATTCATTTCTGCCTTGGCAGCTTTTTGCGTTTTCATCTTTTATTTGCAAGATTGGAAAACACACAGCCAGCAGCTGGGTGCCCAAAGTCAATTTGAGAGCTCCCACACAGACGTAGTTAAATTAGAAAATACTTATTTGTAATTAATAACTATTTATTTGAAAGAGTCCGTGTCCTTATCAATTCACACTGCACCCTCGGTTAGGCTTTTTCTATTGACCGGTCTCACAGATCAGAAGTAAGCAAATCCATCCAGTTTTGAGAAATAAAAACGTAGGTGCATGTGTTTCTGCTTGCATATAACAGCTTAATTATATGATAAAATGAGCCAGGTTTTGACCATTTCAGTAAGACTGCACAGTTCTCACACATGTATTTGTTCATTTACCCTACTTTGTGCCAAATATACTTCCATTTCCTTCATACTTTATAGCAAAATTTTAATATTTATTTCAAAGGGTCAATTTCAGAATGATGTAACCAAAGATCAATTTCTATTTCAGTGATTTTCCTGTTGAGCAGGTGACGTTCAGATGGTCAAAGAAGGCAATTCAGAAAATTGTGAATAAACTAATCTTTTCTAAGTGACTTGAGCAGGTTCCGTAAGTAAAAGAAATGTAAAATCACTCCCAGATAATTCTAGATCAAATATGTTGCTCTGAGCATAATTGTCCTTTTGTTTTCCCAACCCGCTTGGCCCATCTTTCTCCTTTAATTACTATGAATCACCACAGCTGGAGAGTAACTGACGCTGCTAAGAACCTATCTTTTCACAAAACTTTCCTTGAATACTTACTTGCCTTGGACACAGGCCTCCGGAACCTCTGACTTCTTTTATTGTGAGGATTTCTTCATATAACCTGGTCTAGGCTTTCCCAGGTGGTTTTGACTCATGTCTACCGAGATCTGCGACATAGCATTTTCCTATGTGACTGAACTTTTGAACTGATATTTTTACAGTTTACACTCAAATAAGGAATGACATTTCTTTCCATTTGTCTGGATGGGACCACAACAAAAGACAAATGACAGCAAATTCTACCTTGTAGAAAATTGCTAAATTCACTTAAATTAAAATAGCTTTTTATAGGATTTAGGTTGTTCATTGTATGGCAAAAGCAAGGATTTTTAGGTTTCAGGTCGATTGCTCTCCCAATATCATAAGATCTAATATTTTAATGCATTATTTAAGGACAATAATAATAAAGATATAATTAGTCTTTATAATAGCCAGGTTTACAACACTTCCCTAGCAGTAAATGTGTTTGTGATTTTTAGTATCTTTGAAACTTGAGTCCAGTGTGTGAAAGTCAGTTCCTTTAGGTCTTTAGAACAAGGGTTCATTTTCTAAGGGGCCAGTCTTGGAGAACGAATTTACCTGCTGTGATAAGCCTGATGGGTCAGATCTCTGCTTCAGGGACAGAGAACGGAAAAAGTGTAACTGAAACCCATCTCATAGTAGTGATTACACACACACACACACACACACACACACACACACACACACACACATCAATGGCATCACCCCAGAAAGAAAAGAAACATATTGAACACTTGGAAAAATTCATTCTCAAGGCATGCGCATGCAAACAAAGAGAACCCCAAAAGACTCACAGTTCATTTGAATTCACAAGGGAAAATTTTCAGGACGAATGTTGCTTTGACGTTGTCTTACTGATGCAGAGGGAAGCCAAACCTGTTTTTAATTGCAAAACCAAATGGTTTATGCATGGGCTCTGCATGCTTGTGCGAACATGTTGCTTTTATAGTCCCCTCCCCCTCCTCCGACACGAGACTCGGCTTGCCAACATTGTGTTGGAGCACCGTCACATTTGAAATGAGAAGCCTTACAGGGATTCTGGGAGGTGGGGGGGGGTGTCGGTGTCAATCTGTCGAGATGTCACCAGGAGTGGATCTAACTGCCTATCTGTTACCACTTGCTAATTAGGGATTGGAGTGATCACTGTCATAAAGCTTAGCATGCAATGTGCAATAAAATGGATTTTCAGGGGTGAGGGGCAGAGGGTGATGTTTAGAGAGGGTGGAACAAACTTTAAGGACTTCTAATCATCAGAACATCTCAAAGCCTGGATCTAGAATTGTTTTACTGTTTAATGTCCCAATGAATACACACATTGTTGCATGCATTTTGTTCCTTCAGGCACATTGCTGGAATTCCAGTAGAGGAAAATTAAGTAGAGGCAGAATCGAGTCCGTGGGGAAGTTTATCTTCATAGGGCCAAAGAGATCCTTTAGGAATACTCTGTTCTTATTAGAGCCAAGCTGGACAGGAGTAGGAGACAAAACAGAAATTAGCAATAAAAGGAGCGTCCTTGCCTCTGCAAGGGGCAGAGCGATGATGGCACAGCTAGACGGGAAGATGCTGTGAGAGGAGTCTATGGAGTTTGTCGTTCTGAAGATTACTTACAGATAAGGCAGCGTCAGAGAAGGAGGTCCGTGGCTTGCGAAGGAAATTTGTGTGCTTTTGCTTAGGTTCAGCAAATAAAAGGTTCACCTAAAATGGTTTCGGCTTCTAGGTATGGTGCTGGAGCCATGACACTGCCAGCTGTTGACTCAGTGATTGTCATTGTAGCTTCACCTCCGTACTGTTCTCATTGGCTGTTCTTCACACAACACACACACACACACACACACACACACACACACACAGCATTCCTTTAAATATTAATTTCATGAACACTAAGGACCTGAATCTAAATGCAGTACCATTTACTTATGCAAACACCGTATTAAGAATGATAGGGTATAAAAAACGAATTAGAGAAGAGTCCACTCCCTCCTCAGTGAATCAAATTGGTATATCTTTTTTGATACTCTGGGCTCTTTTGAGACAGGGTCTTGCTATGTAGCCCTTGCTGGCTTCGAACTTTCTAAGAAACCATCACTAGCCTCAAACTGGTTATCCTCCTATCTCTGCTCCTGAGAGCTGATATTGCAGGTGTATATAACACCTTGACTGTGTCAAAGTTTTCTTACGGCCAAAGATGTTGACACACCTATGTGTTCATCCTTGAGGTAAGGGCTCACCAACTTTTGTGGAAGACAAAATCCTAAAATGCCTTCTCCTGAGTACTTAAGAGGCTGTGACCGTCAGGAGAGCAGGAACTTAGCTAATCACTCACAGAATCGGGCTTGTTGGAAGGAGGAAGCAGGTAACAGAGGTATGAGAACTTCTACTTATCTGCAGCCTTTTAGGATCAGGCTACAAGGTGCAGTACAAACAAAATTGTCTGTTGATACATACACACATTTATGAGGATTGGTTTGTTTATCTTTTAAAAAGTGAGAATCAAGAACATTCTGGTCCATCACTCAATAACTCAATACAAACCACTTTTCAGTTCTTGTGTTCCGTTTTTAAAGTATGTATGTATGTATGTATGTATGTATGTATGTATGTATGTATTATTTTAGAGTCCATATCATCCTTTGTTGATGGGTCTTGTTCCTCAGAGTCTCAGTCCTTACACTCAAGGCAGCTGATTGGAAGACTGTTCTTGTCTTCCATTTCACTCTAACACAGGCTGCCACAAAAGGAAGGAGTTTGGTGCTGGGGCATTGTTCTTGGGTTGAATTGGATGGTTTGTTTTGAATTTAGTTCAGTAAGACAATAAAACATAGCTCTTCCCTCTGTAAGCAGAAGCTGTAGGGATAGTAATTTTATTTACAAGTCATACATATTCATATATAATGTGTGAGGGACATAAGGAAGTAGATACTGGGTACAAGGGATGCTACTTAGATTGTCATTGCCAGCTGCAGGTGTTGGGTGATAAATGCCATAGGCTCTTGGCTTTTGCCACTCCAGAGAAACTGCAGTACAGTAGTCAGCATGGAATAGGATGATCTTTAGAGAGCCTTCTGAGGGATCTGGGGACATAGAGGAAGGGGAAGGAGGGAGGTATAGGAAGTGAAGCAACAGGCAAGATGGACCCAGTGCTGCAAATCTGGGGGTGGATAGCTGCTCTTGCCACCGAAGACACAGACGCTCCCTGGTGAAACAGTGACTCAGGATGTGTGGTAAGGATGCCTGACTAGAAACACCCTTGCTTTCAGGCACAAAGCACTTCTCAACCCTTGTCAAATTCCACATGCAGTGCAAAACCTAAAGAATTTTATAAAATTCCTCTCCTCCTCCTCCTCCTCCTCCTCCTCCTCCTCCTCCTCCTCCTCCTTCCTCTCTCTCTCTCTCTCTCTCTCTCTCTCTCTCTCTCTCTCTCGTGTGTGTGTGTGTGTGTGTGTGTGTGTGTGTGTGTGTGTGTGTGTGAAGAGACTCTTCACTTTATTTCTTTGAGACAGGGTCTCCTACTGAACCAGGAGGTAGACTGGTAGCCAGCAGTTCCTACAGTTTTTATGTGCGTGCTAAGGATTTGAGCTCAGATTCTCATGATCATATAACAAGCACTCTTACCCACTAAGCATTCTCCCATCTCCCAAATACAAGTCCCTTAAAGATGCTAGCCTTTCGTTCACAGAAGCAAGTAAAAGTTCTATGAAACTTTTGTTTAAAAGACTATTAAAGATTTTAGTATAAATATAAAGCCTTCCCCTTCTCTTCTTCTATGTCATTTTAGGTATGCAAACTTAAAAATTTCAAAAATTCATGGGCTTTTATCATTCATGTTTGTAAAACACAATGGTGGGTTTCAATAAAAATATTAGAATATTAAAATTACTCCCAACATGCAAAAGCATGAACGTCATGTGATGCCTATCTTGTAGCCTGTGTGTAGATATTTAGAATATTCTTACCAGAACAGTGAACATGTTGTAGAAGGTTAACTACTTGTTTTTGACAGTGCTGAAGATCAAACTCAGGCTTGCACATGTCAAGCGTGTGTTTTACCAGGGAGCTATAGCTTCAGCTCTGAGTCATTTGTTTTTGTTTTGCCTCTGGATACATGCTTACTACACCAAGGCCATATTTTTTATTGTGTTCTGGAGTCTGGAGATACCATGGCTCATGGGTCAGGGGTTGTCCCCAGAGCTCTGTGGGAGTTGAGCAACAGGAAAGGAGGAAACATTGTGGGTATTTTCTCTGCTCCTGAGTATTCTCCACTGACCCATTGGATGTCACTTAAATAACATCATTTCAAAGATGGAATTGCTATGAATTTTAAGTGAGGGGCAGCCCAGCTCTAAATCAATGACAGGGTCCTTCTCAGCCAAAGGCCACGGGACTGGCTATACCAACCCCCTGAACCTGCCCCACTATCAGCATGATGTCATCTTTGACAGCGAAGCAATGGCAAAAGATCAAATGGTAGTTCTGTGCTGTCTGACCGTGAGGGTTCAGCAATTTATCACCTTGCTAAAGTCCAGCCCTGGAATACCAAAATGAGCATTCAAAAGGGAGGATAAATCTCTGCCCACTGCATTTGGATGAACTTGAACAGGAAGGCCACCTGGCCACGCACATAGTAGGCTCAGATCTTTTGTCCCCTCTATAGATTTTCTGAACTGGGTGGCTTGACTTTGATAGGGCAATGGCTGCTTCAAAGTTTATGTTGTTCTTTTCTGGGGATCTAGAAATATTTTACATTTCTCCCCCAACCCCCCCCCCCCCACACACACCAGTGATAAACTGTTTTTCATCCTGGCCTAGATTTCTACTCGTGGTTTGTACTAGCTGATGGAACTAGTTGGCGGCGGGTTCCAACAAAATCACACTGTGGGACAGGTCTGAAGTGGGAAGGTTATTAAAAGAGGGGGGTGAGGGGGTCACTGATGCAGCCCCTGGCAGGAGAAAGAAAAAAAGAAGGGGTTGGAGGGAGAGGAAAAATGTGGCTCTTTATAGGGACTACGGTGCATCTGCAGTGGGACATACAACAGAGGCGGCAATGGGAATGTATTCCCTCTGGGCTTGTCTTCTCGTGGCTGGGTTGTCTGATGGTCCCATTGTTGGCAGGCAGGGCTGGCCATGGAGGTTGCCTGATGGCCAACATTGTCAAACCTTGGTTTAGTTTCTTTCTGGTTAATCCTGTCTTTTAATTTCACACCTCAACATCCTGTGTGTATTTAGCACTAAAACTCACAAGTATTCAAATCGAACTTAAGTTATCCTTGCAAACGTTCATATTTAGTAGGCATTGCTAATTCAGTTCTAACGAATAGTCGTTTAACACACCAGTCTTTCTGTTATATCGTTCCTCCTCTTTGTGGTTTGTACTTCGAGAGACATGGGTCTACGGTATCAATAATGAGACAAATATGAGTTAATATTGGTTACACGCTTACTTTGTATTAAATGTGGTTTTAAAACTTTCTGCCCATATCAACTCATTTTGATACCCACACTGACCTTCTGAGGTTGCTGTCATTGTTAAAAATAAACTCTTTTTAATGACCTACATTCTTCAGTTAGGGTCTGAATCCTGATTCGGTTAAATCGCTAGCTGGGAGGTTGTAGAATACTCATTCTCTTACGTTTCATTATTGCTAAAATAGAGTAGTCTGGTAATGCTGATACAGAGCTAAGAGAGATGACATGTGCAAAATGCTTACAACAAGGCTAGCCAACATAGTGTCTTTTAGCACAGGTTAGCGATTGTTATTGCCACTGCTGTTATTATTGTTTCTTCCAGGAAGAACTTTATTGTTGGTGGCTCTCTGTTAGCAAAGGCTTTATACTGTCTTAGCTCATCACCAAACCTGTGCTACTCTGGGATTTTGGTAAAGATTAAGTTACTGACTATGTAGAAAGGACTGAGATTAGTGCTGAGCAGGGAGTCAGTTCTTCCCAGTGATTAGCAGTGTTTTATCCCCACAACTTTATTAGTTCTTGGTGAAGCATCTTCCTTTAGTTTTCTTCTTTCTAGTGATTTTTTTTTTTGGAGATAGCTTAATGTAGCACAGGCTGGCCTTGAACTCCTCACAATAGCTGAGAGTGCCCCTGAGCACCTTCTGATTAAGGTTACAGATATGCAAAACCATACGAAGTTTATGCAGTGTTGGTGATTAAATATGCCAAGGCTTTGGGTATGCTAGGCACATGCTCTGCCAACTGAGCTACACTCCCTGTCTTCTATTATCATCAAAAATAGCAATACTGTGTGCCCTAGCGTCCTAAGATCAGGATTTTTCTTCTTGATGCCTAAAGCTTGACTTCTGTTTCGTCTGTGGGTCCTCCTCCTCTATATTGAATTCCATGGTTATCATTGTTGTTGTAGTTATCATCATCATGACTACTATCAAGGCAGTTCTTGAACTCACTATGTAGCCAGGCTGTTCCTCTGTTCATGATCTTCCTCTGGCTTCCCCAGCCCTGAAATTCCCACTTGTATTTTCCCGGCACATAATTTTTTTCAACAGTATCTCCAAAGACTTTCTCTTCTGTCCCAAGGTTGCTATTTGTGCCCAACGCTTAGTTTAATTTTGCAACCAAGAGACACCCCTAAGCTCAGCCAACATGGCTTTCATCCTAAGGCATGCAAGGGAGAGTGAAGAATTGTGCAAGGTAGACACTGGAGAATAAAGTTAATAGATCAAAGTGCAGTTGTTTGTAGGTGTTTTAGCCTTCTGGTCTTCCACAGACATTCTGCTCACCTATGCAACTATGAAATACAATGGGTATTGCTAATAATGTCTGGTCACCTTCTTCCTTCATTTAATTGATTGATTTTTTTCCTCCCTTATGAAGTGAAGAAAAGGCACATTGGTAGATTATGTCCATAACATTTCTTTATGTAGAAAGCAGGTTCTTTCTGTCACTTGAATTGCATAGTATACATATATTATATATTATATAGTATATATACATTAACCAATAACCTACAATGAACAAATGTAAAAATGTGATTTTTTTTCATATTCTTTCCTAGGCAGTTTGCCATTTTAAATCTAGTTTTTCTTGGAATAAAACAGCACAATACTGTTTTGTAATTGGACATAATTGAAGTAAATTATTGTATAAAAAGTGAATTGAATCTAAGGAAATGATGAAACTATTGACATATTTCACAACTTGAAATATGGCTTGTGCCCCACAGCAGGTTAATTCTGAGGTAACAACCCCAGGTTACAGGCTGTGCTCATCCGCCTCCTTGGCCTTGGTCCCTGACTCACCTCTCACTGTTGTAGGGCCTCCTGGGCTCAGGCTTCCCTCCTGAGTCATCTAATTGGACAGTGGAAAGTCACTCTTTCCACACCCTCACCTCCCTGTCATTCCCAGCGTATAAATACCCAATTCATTACAAATGAACTGAAGACTTTATAAGGAGACTGGCGAAGTGATAGTTACACTCTTCACTGAGGCGTTGAAAATGGATCAACAGTGGCTAGAGGCATGGCTCTGTCAGTAATGTGTGTGTTGTGCAAGCAGACAGAGCTGAATTCAGATCCCGCGACCCAGGACCCTCATCACAAACCAAGCACAGTGGTGCCATCTGTAAACTTGGTACTGGGAGGTGGAGGTGGAATTTGGTGAATCCCTAGAGCTCATCTGCTTCTTAGTTCACTGAGCCTGGTTCAGTAAGGGACTTCCTCTCAAATGATTAGGCAATGAACTATGAGGAAGACACTAAGCAGAGCCCACACGTCCACGTAACAGTGCCTACTTATGCACGCACCTCCCCCATGTACAATTCATACTAACATGTCCATTCCTACCCCCACAGATATATTGGTGTATGTAAAAATAACTGTGGTGTGGTCGAATTCTCTCTTAGGAACCCAAAATTCAGTCAACTTTTCACTATGTGACTGGGTTGGTCATCTGAGTTTCCTCAGTGTGAAATGAAAAAATAATTTGACCTCTCTATTTTTTTAAACATAGTGTGAATCAGTAAGGTAAGCATGTTGGGAAATCCTCCAACCAATAAGGAGGCTTAAGTTTGTTGATGTTATTATGATAACTAACTATAATCTATATGTACAAAGTAAACTGAAGATATAAAAAGCTTAGCCCCACTTTTCCATTCTCCTATTGGAAATATTGAAATATAAGAGGTAGTAGGTATTTAGAGAAAAGTACATTGGAAAACATTTAAGCTTGTACTTTCTTGACTAACCCTTAGTTCTCTATTGTGTGTGCTGTGATCTTCCATTGTCTATAATATTTGTTGTGAAGGCCTGGTTCAATTTTTTTTGTTGTTTTTATTATTTCACTGAAGAGCTACCAAAGGACAATGGAGTTATCTTTAATAAAATCTAATTTGCTGGTTTTTCTTTTTAATTTTTTTTCAAAATGCAAATTACATTTACTTGTTAGTTCTTCTCAGAGTGGACATTTAATTGAATTGGCCAATTGAGAATTAAGATTTATTCCCCCTAGAGAGTAGAGTAGAGTGTTCCTTATCTTTAGGCCACAAGTTTACATAATAAGGTAGGAGTACATCTGCTGAGAATCCTTTTCCTGGGCTCAACTACTGTTGGTCCTTGACGACAACGACGACGACGACCACGACGACGACTGTAGCAATTCAATTTGGTAGTGCATAGAGCATTCTAGTTTGCGGAGTTTTCATGCGCTTTCTCATTTGTTTACTTAGGTAATCAACACATTTTACAGTTGACAAATCTGATCTAGAATGTTTAAATGACTCTCCTAGAGTCAGGGAGCTAAAACGTAACAGAAATTAAGGGTGTCTTCTATGATGCAGCTTATCTTATGCTGTATGCTTGAGTCCTGGTCTGGGTGGCTCAAACATTGCCTGAATTCTAAGCCTGATTCTTTATACCATCTCATTTCCTCCCCTTTCATTCAGCAGCCAGCTCTATTCCACAAAGCCCCACTCAGGAGAGACTCCTCTATCAATTTTGAGGCCCCATCTTTAAATATAGTAGAATGTCCTTTTGCAACACAAAGACCATTTTGCAAGGCCAAAGTGTTGGGAATAAGTGATTACTGGGTACTTGGTGTGGGACATTATGTCACGCCTCTTCCCACCAAGGCTCAGGGAGCATCATATAAGAGGAAGGAAACATATAAGAACAGAAGGATGGGGCCAAGTCCTTTAAAATACTGTCTTCTGGAGACAGTGCTGCCATTGCAATTATGAAACCAGCAGCTTTGGTTACCTTCCCAACAACCAGCCCTTCAACATTTCATTATGGAGTGGGGAGGCACCTTGAAGGTTCCTCCCCTGCAGGGGGAGTCCTTGACAGTCAGGGTAACAGGGGAAGAGGAAAAGATGTGACCTGTGATGTGACCACTGGCTAGTTAGTTTCCTGTGTTCTAGTTGCTAACATTACCCCTACCCAACCCAGTTCATTTAGGCAAGCAACCCTAATTAAAGGACATGAAAGGGAGAGGGACTTGGATAAGAGAGGGTATGGGAGGTGTATATATACAAAATATGCTACATACCTGCATGGAATTATCAAAGGTATTTTTCAAAGCCCTAGTGTCTGCTGATCCCTGGCCTTTATTTTCTTTATTTTCTCCCTGTCTCGTCTTGAGTTTTCCCATTCACAGGGTTTCAGCCTTCCTTCAGAATATTGAATAAGGGAAGAAATCGTGGATAAGACTAGGTCGACCAAGGCCATGAGTAAAGGTTGAGGCATAGACATTGAACAGGAAGAGGGAGGAAGGGATGGGAAGGAATGGTCACACGGGTAGCTAAGCAAACCGGGAAAGGATACATTCCATGCAACGCAAAATAAAAAGATAGTAGAGGCAGATGTCAGGGCGTGGATTCACAGACGTTTCACACAGGAAAGCCACACAGGTCCTGCTGATGCTCCATTCTTCGAAGGGTGCAATATAGACTAGGGCTGAACTATTTACAAATAGGCCCCTCGTAATGTATTTATATGCTTGCTTACCTATTTGTTTTGTGGCAAATACTTCTATGCAGAATCAGTCTTTTGGTTCCACATATATTTGCAGTCATTCCCGTGTGAACTCGTCCTTTACTGCACACATGTCTCTACTTGTGCACTCACCTTCTGTTCGACAGTAAGATAGCTGAAGGATTCCAGCCAGTCTGCAAAACTGTCGCCTCTAATGTTCTCCTGGGTTAATGCAAAGCCGATGCCAACTGCCTTCTGGATGCCTCTGTCCAGTGGGCTGTGCATCCTTTAAACAGTTGTGTGGTTTAGATTAGATCTCCCCAGTTTGTTGATGAGAATGTCAGGTCGGACAGAATCAAAGGCTTACAGAAGTCTGGAAAGATTACATCTTCTGCATCCTTTTTATCTACAAGGTCTGCCACTCCATCATAGTGGGAAATTAAATCGGTCTGGCATGATTTGTTCTTTTAAAAGCCCCATTGGTTGCTACCCAGTCTGTTATGCTCCTGGGTGATTGCAAATTGATCATTCTGATGATTTATCTCAGTGACTCCCCTGGGACTGTGTTTTAGGCTGGGCAATACTTCTTTTCCTTTTCTTGAAGATGGACACTGTGTTTACTCTTTTTGTTGTTGTTGTTTTCTTTGGGGGGGGGTTTGCTCTGGTGTGCAAAACTTTTACTGATTGATGTTTGATAACATAGTCTATGATGTTTGTTTTTATGTTGCTATAAGTTGTCATTTGGACAAATTTCAGTAATTGACTATTATTTTCACCTGTCTTAACTCAGAAACTCTGGTTTCTGATTTTGTCATTTATCCAACATTCATTGAGAGCCTGGGAGCTTTGCAAACAGGTAGGTAAGCATTGAATTAATAAGTGTTTTAAAAACTTTTTAGTTAAATTTATCGTTATTATTATTATTATTTGGTGTGTGTGTGTGTGTGTGTGTGTGTGTGTGTGTGTGTATACAGGGGTCAGAGGACAACTTTGTGGAGTTAGTTCTCTCCTTCCACTGTATTGGTCCCAAGACTTTGTAATACTTTTCTTTATCCACTGAGCCACCTTGCCAGTCATACTGATTTTGCTCTTGAGAAACTAAAACTTCAATGTAAAAGACCTACCACTGAAGAGATGTGTACAGTGTCTTACTGAAAGTGCTGTTTTGGGGTGACTCAGATGAAATACCTGGAAGAGGCAGTCTTTTATGCTGAGGAAAGGTTTCCCAGAGAAGGTGACATTGAGAATGAATTAGCTTGGCTGGGTACCAGTTCGTAGGTATCAGGGACCACGATGAGGAGAAAGTCCTAGAAAGAACAGAGTTTTCCAAATGAGAGAGAATAGGATTTGCAGAAGTAAAGCTGTGAAAGTGATGTTGGTTGGGAACTGTGGGGCATTTCAATAAGACATAAGCAATGATTTTCTATATTAGGTACCGGACTAACTGGATTGTAACAGAAAACTGGACAGATATCATTGGTGAGCCAGGGGAGTTTTGATCATCAGCAAAACAAATTTGTTCTACTTGAATGAAAAGGAGGTATTGAACCCATATTCAGTTCTTCATTGAGATCTTATTATTCTGATTCGTAGATCACACATTATGTCAACTCAAAATAGATTATATGTCTGAACTCTATTTAAAAAACTCTTTTATGTATATTTTATGTATACTTTACACAATATGAAATTTAACCCAGGAGACTTAGGGACACAAGGCAAAACATTCTACCACTGCTTTAGTAGCCACTGAACCTACAAACACTGCAGATAAAAAAATATAGGGTAAGTTTTTTTTAATCAGATAGTGAATTAGTGTGTTTGAACTGTTAAAATAAAATCCCATGGACTGTGGCTTAAACAGAGTTTATTCTTCATAGTTTTAAAGGTAGTCAAACTCAAAATCAAAATGCTAACACATTAGCTTCCCAGTGGAGGCTTTCTTTCTGGCTTGTGGCACATACCGTATTGTATTGTGTCTTCATGTGATGAAGACAGAGAAGGGAGAGAGCTGTGTTCTCTTATAAGACACTAATCTGATTGGTTCAGGCTCTGCCCTTTGACTTTCTTAACCTTCATTATCAGTAAACGCAGTCTGATATAGGGTTAAATGTTACACATAGACATTTAACCAGGTATAGGTTAGGCCATGGCACCTAGGATTAGTCAAAGCTTTCTCAGACACTGTTGCAAAAGCATGACTCATAAAAGAAAAAAAATGTGATTCTATTTCATGGAAATTAAAACTTCCTGTACATTGGGGAGGAAAACTGGCAGGAGAGTTTTAAAAAGGCACATAGAAGAAAACAGAATTTTCCAATTACTATTTGTCAAAGGATTTGTGTCTATAAGATAAGGACTTGAAAACTCAATAAAAAGAAAGCAAACTTTCCAGCACACTGGGCAAACATCTTGAACACACATTTCCCCAAAGAAGTTCAATGAATGGAAATAAACAGGTGACACGAGGCATCATTATTGATATTTGCAAAATTAAGAATTAGCTAAGATGTACTGACTGGATTTCATGAAGTAGACAAAAGGAAGCAGACTGGTGTTCCCACAGAACAACAGGAGCTCTTGTGAAGGACTCGTCAGGATATGAAACGAACCCAGAACTGACAAAGTTAAAATATACCATATTCTTATTCAACCACTTGGAGGTGTTCATGCGTGGAAACCACAAGCACGTGCCCAGACACAGACTTGTACACAGCTGTAGCTTTATAATGCTCCAACCCCCAGTCAAATCAATTGCTATACGAAGGATAAACGGACAAAGAAAGCATGGTCTGTCCGCACATGTGATACTTCTCACAGAGAGAGTGATCTTTTCCCCAGGCAACAGCATGACTAGATCTCAAAATAATTGAAGTGAGTGAAAGAAGCCAGACCAAAAAAGGCACATTCTGTATGTCTCCATAAATAAGTCTACAAAAGGCAAACTCATATCTAGTTAGAAAGATGTTAGTGCTCGACAAGGGGCCAAAGGTCATGGGGAAGGGTTAGGAGGGTTCCCGAAGGGCACAGGGAAACTTGGGGAGTGATGGGTATGTTCATTATCTTGACTTTGTGACAGTCTCTTGGGTGTTTGCATGTGCCAATACTAATCAGATTTTACATTTTAAGTACGTATATGTTATTGTGTGTGAATCATACCTCAATAAAGCTATTACACTTGCATTTCTAAATATAGTAAACATAAATTTAACATTGATGTTTTTGATCCTTAATAACATGAAATATATAAAAATAAAATTGAAAAAAATCTGTTCAAGTTTTTTTTTTGCTGTAAAATTTAAAAGTTGAGAAAATGTAAAGACAGATACATGCAGGACATATCATCAAGAGACTCAAATATTATTGAAAAATGTCAGCACTTCCCAGTTCTGATAAAACCACAAACTACAAGCATATGTGTGTGCAAGAGGAAGAGAGAGAGAGAGAGAGAGAGAGAGAGAGAGAGAACAGAGAAAAAGTAGCAGACTGAAAAAAAATTGAGATTTTTAAAATTATAAATTATAAAAGTTAAAGAGGGATTAGAATAGAAGAAATATGTGAATAAGAAACAGATGGGGCACTTCCTTAGCAAGTACCAAGCTACATTGACAAAAGTGGGTAATATCAACTTGTAACAAGGAAAGACAATTAAATAGCATAGGGTTCACAAATAGAGATATGACTATTTGGCCATTATTTTCTAATATCAATGGAATTATTTTAAAAATCTAATATCTTCTATACTTAAAAAATACATTTGTTTATTTGTGTGTGAATGTGTATGTGGGTCAGTGGACAGTTTGCAGGAAATCTGTTCTCTCCTTCTATAATGTAGGGCCCAAGGACTGAACCTTACATGTTGAATCATTTTACTTGCCCAAAAATTTCTGTTCACCCAAAGGCATCAGAAAGGAAGAATTTATACCATAGAGCAGAAGAAACATTTTAAGAACATATATAATATATAAAAATCAAGTCAACAGTGAACTCTAACAAACCAAATGCACAAAAGATGTGTAAGGAAACAGCTAAATATCAAAGGACCTTCAGCTGGTACTTTTAGAAATGAAAGTTGGAGGAACAATAGAGGAACCCAAAGAGGACAGGGACTCCTCAGCAAGACCAACAGAGTCAACTAACCTGGACACTTGGGGGCTCCCAGAGACTGAACCACCAACTAAAGAGCAAACATGGGCTGGCCCTTTCCACCCACCCCCACATATGTAGCGGATGTGCAGCTTGGTCTTCATGTGGGTCTCCAACAATTGGAGCAGAGGCTGACCCTGACTCTGTTGCCAGCCTTCAGATCCTGTTCCCCTAACTGGGCTGTCTTGTCTTGTCCCAATGGGAGAGGATGTGCCTAGTTCTGCAGTGACGTAATGTTCTGTGTGTGTGTGTGTGTGTGTGTGTGTGTGTGTGTGTGTTACTCAGGGGTTTACCCCTTCTCAGAGGAGAAGGGAAGTGTGTGAAGTTGACTAGGAGGAGGAGGATGGTATTCAGATGTAGAGTGAATTAATGAATAAATTAATAAAAAAGAAATTAGCCATTATCGGGAAGCAGGAATGGTGTGAACAAAACAAACAAACAACCCAGAAAGGTACAGTTCCTAGAGAATAATACTGTTGATTCAAATTAAATTAAAGTCTAAAAGATAACAAACAATGAGCGCGGAATCCACCTGGGTGGTGGAATAAGCAGGTATGTTCAGCACCATTAACAATCAAGGAAATACTGTTAAGGACACAAAAATGGCACTGTTCATCAGAATGACCCAAATGAAAGGCAATTCCCAAGGCGAATGGAATCATCAGACCCTGGAAGTCTTATACGTTGGTCATGGGAATCAAATCCATGCAAACGTTTTAACGATTATTTTGGTATCCTGCATTAAAATTAAGCCTTTCTGTTTGCTGTTACCTGCAGTTCTGTTTCTTGCTGTAGGCATGATAGAAATGCTTGACATAAGTAAGTGATTTCTCCATGTTAAAGATCAAACATAGCCACCAAGAATGACATTATGAAAAGTAACGCCAATTGAACATATACTACAGTTAAAACAAAGGAACTTAGGTTCAATGCCACACATAATGTTGAGCAGAATGGGACGGAGTATAAAACAGGCTTAAGGAGCAATTTTATTTATGTATAACAACAAATGGTCAAGCTTTATGAAATATTTTAGTGGTCTGTGCACAGGTCTTAGAAGTATGAAAACAGAAAGTAATTGCAATAGAGAGAGGCAGAAAATTATTTCCTTTGTGGGTCCAGCAGGGGTATGGGATGAGCAGAGGGAGGAGAGGCCCAGCAGAGTTGTGCCCTTCATAAAGACGATAAATACTTATTTTCTTGAACATTAAGGCGTGTGCATTGTGATACAGTTTGATAACTCTTTGAGTTACATTGTCTTTATCTTCAGTATTTGTCATTGGTACACTAGGTTTTACTTTTGTTTTGCTTTTTTTGATTTTTTTGTGTTTTTTTTCTTTTTTTTGTTTTTTGGTAGAAAAAAACAGATGTGAATAAGAAGACTTTCGAAGGGAATAACCTTGCTTGTTGACCTCTAGGAATTGCTGCTTGTTGCCTAAACTCTCCTAGGCACACTGGCTATTTTCCAGAGCCTTCTGAAACATTACACGTCACCTCAGCACTCATTCCCTCTCGTTCTGACACAGTGAGCACCTTTTATAAAGATGCAAATACATCGGGTAGTTTGAAGGGCTGTCACCACGAGTCTCCTATTTCTAGATCCCAGAATTCTGTCCAGCAAGTCTACAGTGATTCATTTACATCACGGGTTAAATTGTCTTTCCTGAGCTGGGCAGGAATTTAACTGCCACTTAGAACATTGTTTCTGTAGGGATTAAATTCAGATTTCAAAACAGAGTATGGGAATATGATCTATCTGTCATTTGGGGGAATGGCTGTATAGGCACTTGCATGACGTGAGGGAAACCGGACAGAAGTTGGGTTCTGACTAACGAGGCTCAAGCCTTTCCTCTCCTGGGTAGGCGGGACTTACTGGTAGAAAGGTGTCGCTTTCACTCTCCACCAGCCTGACTTGAAATGAACTCGGTACCTTAATTTGTAAGTTTGGAAAATTACATCTAGAAGATGTTATCTGGTTCAAATGAGATACTCTGTGAAGATTAGAATTGGAGGCTCACAATGAGAATAAAGTTGGGCATAAACGATAAAGCTGAATCACAAGGGCTAGACACAAACTAGTCATATACCATGCTTGTCCAAATCTCCCTGAGTCTCTCTGATCTGATTCGGATCTTGAGAGGGTATGCTAAGCACGAACCCTGTCTGCTTGTACAAACATTGTATAGATTTATACAGTATTTTCCACATGCTTAGGTTATAAGGAGGACGGCTCATATAGTTTGAAATTGTATTAGATCGGGAGAAAGATTTTCAGGGTTTTCTCAGGTATGAGGTAAGATATGGTATATTTATTCAGTTGCTTCTCAATATTATCAGTACTTAAAGGAAGGGCTGTTGACTCTCCAAGTACCTTATAGCCTAGGCCTCTGTGAAATTATCTTAAAAATCCTATCAGTTACCAATACTGTCCCTGTTAGCATCTTGCCAGTCAAACCCACTGGCCATCCCCAAGACATTCACCAGCAGGAATGGAAGCCATATATACCCACTTTTCCCAATACAACATACTCTGGGGCAAGGGTAATAATAGCAAAACAACAAAATACTTAGCATTTCCATTACTGTATAACGTCAACGATATAGTGTACATCATCTGAACCCATATGCAGGTCATTGAGATGGCTTGTCACTCTCCTCTGTGCCATGTGGCAGAACAATGGGGACAGTAAATTGTGTCTTCACATATCTGCAGGGGATCCATCCCATATGCAGCCACCGGACCCAGACACTACTGCTAATGCCAAGAAGTACATGCTGACAAGAGCCTGATATAGCTGTCCCTTGAGAGGCTTCGCCAGAGCCTTACCAATACAGGCACAGGTGCTTTCAGCCAACCATGGGACTGAACAAGGGGGGTACCCCAATGGAGGAGTTAGAGAAAGGACTGAAGGAGCTGAAGAAGTTTGCAACCCCATAGGAAGAACAACAATATCAACCAACCAGATCTTCCAGAGCTCCCAGGGACTAAACCATCAACCACAGGGTACACATGGGGAAACCCATGGCTCCAGCTGCATTTGTAGCAGAGGATGGGCCTTATCTAGCATCAATGGGAGGGGAGGCTCTTGATCCTGTGAAGGCTGGATGAGCTAGGGTGGGGAGGTGGAAGGGAGTGGGTGGATGGGTGGGGGAACACCCTCATAGAAGCCAGTGGAGAGGGGATGGGTTAGGGGGTTTGTGGAGGGAACACTGGGAAGGGGGATAACATTTAAAATGTAAATAAATAGAATGACCAATAAGAAAAAGAACATCAGAAGTTGAATTTGGTTTGTAGGCTGCTCATTTTGTCTGGGATGCTGAACTCTTTGGACAAACCGAAGAATCAATAGACTATCCCATTTGGGAACTTTCCAACTGTCTTGAAGAAGCACTTTCTAGAATAGCAGTTCTCAACTTGTGGGTCATGTCCCATTTTTGGGTTACACATCAGATAGTCACATTGCAATTCATGTCAGTGACGAAATTACAGTTAAAAAGCATCAACAAAATGGGGTCACCTCAGCACGAGGACCTGTATTAAAGGCTTGCAGCAGTAGGAAGGTTGAGGACCACTGTGCTAGAGAGTCTTGGACGGCTATTTAGTTTGTCACTGAAATTTACATCAGGGAGAGGAGCCTGGCTGTGTCTATTCAAATACAGCAAAAGAGAAGAACTCACGTTTTCTGGAAGTCTTCAGTTCTCAAGGTTTTATCTTTCTTATCTTCCGATGATATTTTCAGAGGAAATGCATTCTGTTTATTAACTACACTACAGTGTAGACGATTTCCCCCACCCCCTCCCTCGGGGTCCTTTGCAATCATGTGCTCTGTCCTTGAGCTATATCAGGAGCCGGACCTAGTAGGTTTTAACACATCTGCTTGGAGTTAAAACATCCACTCCAATTAAGTACCTTTTAGTAGGAGGAGCAGAAGAATGACTCCCAGGGCGCTAGTTGCCTCTTGGTACTTAGGGTTTTTGTATCTTTTCTGGAGATTTTTACTTTCCATTTTTCTTCATACAGATGAAGGGAGAAGAGAAAAAGCACGTCGTTCTGGTCCTATTGTTTCTGGTCCAACAGAGTCAGAAGTGCTTGTAGACAGAAGCATGGCCGATTTCACAAGTGACCCAGAATTAGCCCGACTTCAAAGAGCTTCCTCTTTTCTCTGCATGAAGAACTCCTTAAAGCCATCCTTTTCCCTTTTACAAGGTGAACGCTTCAAAGCCCGTGGGAGGGTGTTCCCTTCGCGGTGTTTACCTTCCAGAGGTGAGCAGTTCACAGCCGTCTCTCTGTTTGTACAGTAGAATCTAATCGTTGGCTTGGAGGCAAGGGCTCTCCCCAGCCCTGTTCTACTGTCAGGAGTTTCCCGTGCTCATTTTTCACTCACTGATGCACGAAAGAAACTGTGCCAGGAGCCCGCAAAAAGCTGCATTAAATTCCTCTGGAGTATATTTCTGTCAACATTGTGTATCCCTTAAAAAAAAGACCTCGACTCTGTTCTCAAAGCTTTCTTTCTATTTCGCAGGTTACAAAATGTTCTCTGAGTGCCTAGAAATGACAGGCCAAGTGAACTAGTGAGAAAGCGCACGCCCGCTCTCTCTGAGAGCTAGGAGACGATGTACCGGATTCCCAACCCCAGCACTTGAAGCAGTGCATCTGACGTAAGGATCAGCCTTTCCAGGCAAGATTACTTTGGGATGCCGTGAAAGATGCAGGGTTGTGCTCCGTGGTGCACGAACAGCTAAGAAGGCATCCCGAAAGCACAATCAGATGCTAATACATCCTTTCAGGCCGTTGGTAACCACGTTCCATGTGTTCTAGCAAGCTCTGTGGGGCTGAAGACAGAGGCTGTGGTTTAGTAGCCCAGAATCTCTTTTTGAGCAAAAGAACGTCTTACTTTGTAAGATGTGTGTGTGTGTGTGTGTGTGTGTGTGTGTGCTTATTTTGCATACGTGTGTAAAATCTTTAACTCTTATGTGAGATAAATTTCAAAATAGCTTAAGGATCAGTTTGAATTGGGTCTTTGTCCAATGGGCACATTGTTACTTTCTGCATTTCCATTCAGTAAAATCAACAGATTACCAAAAACGAATGGCAAGATATCACACACACACACACACACACACACACACACACACACACACACACACGTCATATAGTCATGTATGTTATATAGTCATGTATGTCGTGTGTGTGTGTGTGTGTGTGTGTGTGCGTGTGCGTGTGTGTGTGTGCGTGTGTGTGTGTGTGCGTGTGTGCATGCGTGTGTGTGTGTGTGTGTGTGTGTGTGTGTGTGTGTGTACATGTTACCCATGCAGGCTTTTGATGGAGTTGGTTCTCCTGCAACTGGAGTTACAGGTGACTATGAGCTGCCTCATGTGGGTGCCAGGAACCTATTGCAAGACCTAAGTGAGACCAGGAAGTACTCTTCACTGGTGAATCATTTCTTCAACCCTCTAATTCACATTTAAAAACCTAGCGAAACTGAATTTCTCCTGCAAAACTATGTCGTCTCTGAACACACTAGAACATCAATTTTATTTTCTACAGTGTGGCCATCACCATGATAAATGCAAGAAAAGGAAACGTTACTGCCTTTTATCAATGGCCTTCAGGGCCAAACACGGAGTTATTAGACCTCAGAGAAATGGTCTCTAATCAACAGAGCAGTGATCACGAAATACCACACTCACAGTGACTGATGTGTGTCGTGAGTAGGTACTCGATAGCGGTCACACTTGCTGTATGTGTTTGGACTCTGATGTTTGGATTGGCATCAAGAGGCTCATTTTCCCAGGGGACAAAGACAAGAGTCTGGCGCTGTCCTTTCCAGTAGTAGCAGTAACTTTGAACCTGTTCATTCCTCTGCAGCTGTGATTCCCTTTCCAGGTTTGCGTGTACCCTTCCACATCCATACTCTCTTCCTCTTAATCCATAAAGAAGTTTTCATGGCTTGCTTGCTTGTTCCCTCCCTCTCTCCCTTCTTCCCTTCCTTTTCTCCCTCCTTCCCTTCCCTTCCTTTCCTCCTCCCTTCAACTTTTTCTTCTATTATTTTTCCTCTGACTTTTTCTTCCTGTCTCTACCTTTCCTCCATTTTATTTTCTCCTTCCCTCCCTCTCCCCTTCCTCCTTCCTTCTTCTTTTTATATATGTGTAATTTTATAGGTGTGTATTTGTGCACAGATGCATGTGTCCAGATGTGTGTGCACATGGAAGCCAGAGATCAACCTCAGACGTTCCACAGGGACAGCATCCACCTCAGCTTTTGTTTGTTTGTTCTGTTTTGTGTTTTGTTCTTTTCGATGTGGATTTTTCGCACTCTCCTGGAACTTCTACAGCTGGCGAAGCTGAAGTTCTAATGATTTCACTGCTCACTCCTCGGCAAGTCATGCAGTTTCCACATTGTTATTCCATAATTTACGTGTGTGCATTTTGCTCACCATAATCAGAATTTCCTTACGTGCACATATTTCCTATTTTTGTGCATTTATTGTGGTGGAGCATGATGCTAAGGGCCCCAGAGCAGAGACTTAGTGAGCGTGTGGCTCTACCAATTTGAATCCTGTGCCCGCTTACAAGTTATTGAATTTCATCACTTTTCAGCTTTCCTCTTGGGAACCCGTAGCTAATATTACTAGCTACATAGAGTTGTCGGCGAGATTGGCTAGCATGACTGAAGAGCTTCACTTGTTTAAGGGCCACTGAAATCATTCAATAAACATTATTACTCTTGGTAGCACGGGTATAGTTATTACCATCCCCCGTGACAGCACAGAAAGCTGTGCAATAAACAGACAATATACACAATTTTAAAACAGCCTGAGGTGTGATTGTTGCTTTGATTTTGAGACTGAGTCAAGCAGAGATGAGATTTCAGTCTTCCTGCCTCGGTATCTCAAATGCTGGGATTATAAGCATATGCCTTTAAAGTGTGTGTGTGTGTGTGTGTGTGTGTGTGTGTGTGTGTGTGTGAGAGAGAGAGAGAGAGAGAGAGAGAGAGAGAGAACAACTTCAGCTGTCACTGTGTCTTTTTTCAGTGTGGGATTTGGGGAATCAAACTAAAGTCCTTGTACTTTTGTGGCAGGCACTTTATCGACTGCGGCATCACCCTGTCCACTCTATGGCTACATTTACAGAAGTGTTTACATTTATTGTGGCATGAATATTCATGATAGCTATTAAATATTTTAAATTTTATAACTTATAATTATAGCGGTCACTTTATATACTTTTTCAAAACCCAGAGGATTACAGTCCTGCACACTAGCCACAGCGAGAGTGGACAAAAAAAGAGACAAAGAAGGAAATGAGAATTTTCACAATAGTATTATGGTTGCTGCTATAACAAGGTAGATTTCATAATCTGGGTATACTGCACAAATGAGTGGGGATCCTGAGAGACTGGTAGGATCCTGAGTGATGGGTGGGACCCTGAGTGATGGGTGGGACCCTGAGAGTGAGTCTGGGTCTTTTCATACTAGCATGCTCCTCTCTTGGAGACACTCGTAGGAAAGGAAGTGAGAGAGCCAGTTGGCTTTCCTGCTTCTCTGTTACCCAGGCCGCTGACTCACCTATAATCAGAGCATTTGTTTCTTTCGGGTGATTATTAGTAAGTGATGACTAAGGTTCCCAGGCTAATTGGTGATTCCAAAATGTTTTCCAAAGAACTAAGATGCTCTGTTGTTTGTGTCCATGTCCTTAAAGCCTTATCAGATGAAACAAATGATCTCATCACACTTCTCCCCGACTGGCACTACCATGCTTGCCTCATCAGAACAATCGCATTTCTGATTCAGTTTGCTCAGAAGCGATGCCGCTTCTCTTTTATTGGCACTGAAGTCAGTGGTGTTCAGCATGGTAAAAGGATTTAAGAGAATCTTTTGAACTCTAGGTTCCATGTGGGTATGTCCTGCTTGTAGCCTACACCTCAGGCTGTGGTCCTTCCGTGAAGGAAGTTGGTCCTTTAAGGTTCCAAATAATGGGTAATAAGGGTTGTCCCCTGTTACTGAGGAGAGTTAAGCATTTGATGTGCGAGTCTGAGTAGCAGGGCCTCACAATGATAGGCTGATGAAAACAAGGAAGCTCCGGAGCCTCAAAGCCTGAGTGTGTGTCATGGGTTGTCTCTCACACAATCAGTTGTTGAGTTCAGTGCTCTTATTGGTGACTAGACCACTCAAAACCATAATGTATGGTGTTTTAGAAAATACCACAGTCTATCAGTTAGGGAAAACTCAATGAAAGCTACTCCCTCAAGAGAAGGAGTGTGACTATTCCAGTCAATAGGAGGTAAGTGATTGAATAAACACTGTCACTTTTCAGAACCTATTAAATGACAAATGGCATGTATCGGAGTGAACCTTCAATTCAGTTAATGTGATCTCACCCAGCCTCAAAGCCAAGGATGCTCTATGTCTCGTGCAGACTTTTTGTGTCTCTAGGCCGTGACACTATCTTTGCCAGGCCCGGGGCATGTTCTTCCTGGTCTGACTGCTTCTCACCACTCCAGCATCTAGAGCTGAATCTCACCACCTCCACCCAGCTTGACTTCACACACTCTCTCTCTCCACCCTAATGAGCCATGCTCCAGAGCACCCTTTAGGACTGACTCTTGATGTCCCCTCCGTGGCAGCAAGACTCTTCCCCCACCCATTCCTTATTTTAACACCCACCTCTCTCCCCTCCGTCTATCTTCTCAGATGCTATTACCTCTGCAAGATCCTCCAAAAATATTCCTTCTGCCCAGTAACAATTTAGACTTTGTCCTTAGATGTTCCTCTAAACCTTTGTTTATTGTCAGTTCCTCCATGAGCCTTGGGACACATCGATAATGGCATGTTTGTGGGAGACTTCACACTGCCAGTATATTACAAATCCTGATACACAGAAGAGCTCACCAAATATGTGTAAACTAGATATAAGAACTTACTTGATTTGGATAGGAACATTCTCATTTTGCGGCTATGAAAACTGGGATGTACTCATTCCAAAGGACACAGTAAGACTGTGGAAGCATTTGAATGAAACTATGGTTTCCTTGAATGCAATTAATGGCCATTAGCTTCTGGGTGATCACATTCACCTCTAAGTGAAGGAAGAGGCAGACATAAAAATTAGTAAGGATAAGTCAGAGTAAAGTTGATGGTAATTTTATCATATCATGTAAATGAGGAATGGATGAACGAATGAGACGAAGATTTTAAGGGCTATATTGACTCTGACCAGTGACACTCCACTAATAAAGTTGAAGAATCTGCAAAGGTGCAGAATTGTCCTTGTGAACTTGGAGCATTGCTCCTTAGGTGGCGGCAGGCTTCCACTCTCTCTGATACGCCACTCACCAGTGAGCAATACGTTGGACAGAGTAAGAAAAATAGTAAGACATAATGACAATCCCAAGTCACCTTGCAGCTGAAACCTGGGGCTTTGCAATAGCAGAGGGTGACTTATAGTACACAGGTGGACGATAAATTGAGAAACTTAGGGATGAATGTAGGGGATGAATGCACTCAAGTGGTTATTCATAGTTTGGCTTCTCTACCAACCACTTTATTCTCAATAGCCCAAGACTTAGAATTCCCGTTTTCCTTTGCTTTATTGTGTCCTATTTTATCTAAAGTCTCTTTGTTTTGGGAATTTGACTATATCCTGAATTGCTACAAAGAAAACCAATAGAAATAAAGAAATGAAAAAATAACTTGCTTCCTCAAACCTTGTCACTTATTTTTCTATTCAGACAAAGTGCGTACAAGACAAACATCTGAAAGAGACATGAACAACTCTTTGGACCTATGAAGATGGCGTTCAAATTTCCTTTACTTTGGTGTCATTTGACCACATGTCCCAACCTTTTAACGGCACAGAAGTCTGCGGTGGGGATATGGAAGCTATGCAGGGTTGAGTGAAAGGGCAAGGTCTCAGAAAATACAGAAAGTCCAGGTGAGGTCAGGCTTCCCTGGAAACCTTCTTCTCTTTCTCCCTCATCATACAGAAAAAATTCTGGGCTGTTGGCAGCATAATGGATGAACTAGCAGTGGAGCGAATGTGCCTATGCTTCCGGAAATTCACTCTCTTAGGAGAGTGTTTTCTAGAGTCTGTCAGGAGAGGGTAGAAATTATCCATTGTTTTTACCTTGATTTTCTGGATGCTTAGAAGGAAGTTTCAGACTTTAATCTTAGTTTAACCATATATAAGCCAAAAGAGGTGTTTGGTCCTCTAGAAATAGAGTTATAGTTGGTTATGAACTACCATGTAGATTCTGGAATAGAAGCAGGGTCTTCTGCAAGAGCTAAATAAATAAATAAATAAATAAGCTAATAATTGCTGATGTATCTTTTCTGTCTCTAACCTTAAGATTTCTTTTTTAATTCTAGCATTCAGAAAGGCCTAAAAACCTGAGTTTTAATATCAAGATCATGGAAACCTGGGTAACTCATTTCCCATAGTTTGGAACACATGGTCTGTCTTGTTGTTGAGATTTCAAAGTGGCTTCAGGGATTAAAATAGTCATTTTACTTCATGCCTTTCTTCCATGCATAATGTTGGAGTCTATTAATTATACAATAGCATTTAATTTAAAATATACACTGAGAACAAAAGGCCCCCTTTTTGTACATCTAAAGCAGATCTCGCTCATCTCATTGTTGAAAGGTCTCTCTGGTAATGTTGTGCTTTCTTTCTGCAAATAATTGGCATTGCGACATCCCTCTATCTTTATTTTTTTTTAATAGTTTAATATGATTTGGTAACTGCCCCAGCTTCCCATTTAAGTGCTGCTCCTTGTTATATCAGTCTCCATTCTTAGCAAAAAATGAGGCTGTTTTTGTTAGATTAACGTTCTTCCCTTTCCTTCTTTGTGTATTTTAGCTTTCAGCTCTATCCACTTAGTTATAACGTAGTTGGGAGCAGAAAGTGCCAGAATGTAACCCACTGGGAAAATCAAGTCAGGAAAGCAGACCTGGTGCTGAGAATTTGCCTAAGGAGCACCTCTTAGGCATTTCAAGGCTCATCTGTCACTCACCAGCTGGGTGTTCTTCCCAAGACTCAGACGTTCTAATTTCTCTGACCTAAATTGAAAACACCCATTTCCTTTATATTACAGGTGGACATGGTTCATTCCCATCTATATTTTGAGAGTGACTTGTCCCTAAAGACATCACTGAAATATAAAAAGGAAGCCAGGAGTAAGTTGCGTCATACAACTCATCCAATGAAGAACAAGGGGCAGTGCCCCTTAGATCATGAATTTCTATCTGTTATCCTTCTCTCAACAGGAAACACATCCCCGCCTTTGGTTTGAATCCAACTGTCTTTAATCTGGGTATGTGATCATTTGCAGGGAGCATGACAGGTATAGTATTCCTTAGGGCTATCAAATTTCTGCCATTAGAAGAAAAAGTTGTGTGCGCCCATGTGCGTTTTTAGGAGATCTTTCCCTGACTGTAAGATTTTCTCAGTGACACAGGATACCAAAAAAGACGAAGAGCCATCGATGTCATGACCCAACATGATGGATTGTAAAAAGTCGTCCCATGTTGGGATGACACTACTTTTACTGCTTGGGAGGATTCCTTTGGTTTGGGAAGGATCATGAGGATTATCCCCCAACCCTTAGAGCCAGGAGGTCATCTTCCCTGATGTAGTTTCTCTATTACTCGAGAAATTGTGGTGCGGTTTTTAGCTGTGGTTAGTTCCTTTATGCTTTTTGGGGTTTTTTGTTTGTTTGTTTTTTGTTTTTTTGTTTTTGCTTTTTGGGGGGAAGGTAGTGCTGAGGACTGAACCCCAAGGCTTTACAAGTGTCAGGATTGCCACACCCCCAAGAATGCCACATGGCACCTCTCATTTCCCAAAATGTACTCTGACAATTGGTAGGACTTTGAGGATGAAGGAAAAGGAAAGCACACATCTGGAATTCAAACTCTGTGAGAATTTTTCTACTTCTCCTTTAGTCTACAAAGCCACCAAGTCTTTACTGAGAGCCTGGTGCAGCCAGAAGAGTAGATTAAAAACTCATTTGTAAAGGGATCAGTCCTTAGACAGATCTCGAAAGGGATGGGAGCTTTCAAAGGTCCCACCAATTCTTTAGTGTTAGTATCTGTTACTCAAGAGTTTAACAAGTTTTACTTGGAGAAACTCACCCAACATGCACTGTAGCACACAGATCATAATAAATCCAAGTGGTTCTGTTTTCTTATCTTTAAAACGAGAACAGTCAGATTCCCTTTCATATGCAGAAACAGCCTAAGCAAATATTTTCTTAGTGCACAGTACAATGGCAGACCAATATGCATTTGAGCTATGTTTCCTATTATAATTATAGTTATGAATACAGTAGAGTATGCTGAACAGGAAACTGAGAAACACAGAAGTAGGGAGCTTGCACGAAGGGTTACCCTTATATTAACGTTTGCTTATTCAGTCTTCATTGAGTCTATGTTTTAAAAATTCATCTATTTTATTTATGTAGTTGGTATATGTGTGTGTGTGTGTGTGTGTGTGTGTGTGTGTGTGAGAGAGAGAGAGAGAGAGAGAGAGAGAGAAGAGAGAGAGAGAGCGAGAGAGAGAGAGAGAATGTGTGAGCATTTGCATCCATGGTGTATACATAGAGGCCAACTTGCAGGGGCCTCTTCTCGCTTTCTGCCATGCAGGTCCCCGGGTTTGGTGGCTGGTACCTTTATCCACTGAACCATCTGGCTGGCCCAAATCTAAGTTTTATAATTTGCTAGGAATTGAAAGTTAGTTTTTGGCTAACTATACAAACAGCAGGGCCATATTAATGTTCTTCTGTATGTATATGTTCATGTGTGTGTAGAAGTGTATGTGTGTGTACCTGCACATATGTGTGTATGCATTTGGAGGCCATTGATCAATCTTGGGTCTTTTTTCCCAAGGGTCATCTACTTTGTGATACATGCTTTCTAAACTGACCTTGGGCTCACCTGTTACACTACCGTGGCTCACTAGTGAGCTCCAGGAATCCACCTCTCTCTACCCAGACATCAGTGGGAATACAGCCACGTGCAACTGTGTGTGACTTTTTATGTAGGGTCTGGGAATCAAAATCAAGTCCTTACTCTTGCATAGTGTAAGTACGCCCCTGACCGAGCTGTTTCCACAGTGCAGAACTTACTTAACTCATCTTCATTTGGAGCATCCTTTTCCTACATCTTCGTTGGATGTCATATTTTAATGGGTTCTTTTTACTTATCTAAAAAATGGATCGATAAAAAAAATGGATCGGACCTATATTTGTTCCAGATTCTATGTTTTAGAGTTAAGAGATTTAAAGGAAATGACCATCCAAATCTATTAAATATTTTCTGCTACTGTGGGGACATTTGTGTCTTTCTGATACTGTTTGTGTTAATTGGCAGGAAGGAAGGACCCTATTAGGAGAAATTTGGACATGGTAAGGAAGATACTTTTTAAAATGTATTTGCGTGGTGTTGGTTATTCACCTGTGGAACCTTTGAAGGTAAGGAGCACCCATATGGCTTATAGAATAGTATGTTTCTAGTAGGGACTAAATATTTATATATGACAAAGAACATTTGTGGTCACTTGATTTCAGGTAAAATTACAGCTCCATCAATCTTAGTGCTGTGAAGTCAAGTACCGTTCCCTCCACAGAATATTATGTTGCAGGGAGGTGAGGTGTGTTTAAGGAGCAATGCTCCTGACAGAGTGGAAATGGATGGAAAGCAAAGTGACCTAACTACATGGAATCCCATCATCCTTCTGATGTTGTTGCCTATGTTCAGTGCCATTGTGACTTCTTCCCTTCTGCCCTGGGCACCGAGCTTGATGAATCACACGCCACTCCTTCTCACCACTCTTGTGGCCATCGTTCAAGTTGCTGACATGGCTCTCTATATCTGGTACCTGGGAGAGTCACGGCCACACATTGTGAGACAATGGTTCCTGTTGGCTTGTTTAGGGAGGAAGAAAGGGATAAGCTAAAAATTTGATGTCTGTTTTCAACCAAACATTTTGTCTGTCGTGGAAAATTTAGTCATATTAACACCAGTAAGAAAAAGGCTCTTTTTAAATTTGTTATTTAAGTTGATAATGGAATGACTGATACATGGCTAGCTCTCTGTAACGAGAAACTTGCAAGTCAAGAACATCATTGATCTTTCTTATGAACGTGGTTTTGGTTGCCATTCTGTAAAAGTGTGTTAAGATGTTCAATACAGTAGCTACTGGTCCCAGGTAACTACTGAACACTTGAAATGTGAGTTCAAGTCCAGATGTATTTGTAAGTATGAGATATGTTATACACATGACATCACAGACCACAATGATTTTTGTGTATTGAAGGCTGAAAGGAACTATTTGGAAACTATTGTACAGGATGCCATAGACTTCAAGTAAAAGACAGCTCAATAATTTCTTTTCATTGTAGGTTGAAAGGGAAATATTTTAGAAGTATGATATAGCTGCCTCCTGAGAAGCTCTGCCAGAGCCTGACAAATACAGAGAGGTGTATGCTTGCAGCCAACCAATGGACTGAGAATGGATCCCCAATGGAAGAGTTAGAGAAAGTCTGAGGTAACTGAGGGGGTTGCAACCCCATAGGAAGAGCAACAATATCAACCAACCAGTTGCCCCAGAGCTCGCAGGGACTAAACCACCAACCAAAAAGTACACATGGAGGGACCCATGGCTCCAGCTGCATGTGTAGCAGAGAATGGGCCTTGTCAGACATCAGTGGGAAGAGAAGCCCTTGGTCCTGTGAAGGCTCCATGGCCCAGTGTAGGGGAGTGTCAGGAAGGAGTAGGTGGGTGGGTAAGTGGGGGAGTACACTCATGGAGGCAGGGGGTGGGAGGCTGGGATGGGGGTTTGCTGGAGGGGAAACTGGGAAAGGGGATAACACTTGAAATGTAAATAAAGAAAATATCCAATAAAAAATTATCAAACTCAATGCCTATTTCCTTTTCTCTCTCATCTCTAGCTATTAGAATAATTTAAAATTTACCTGGCCTTTGCATTATATTTCTGCTGGCTAGTATGTTCTTTCCACCAAATCACCTGACTGAGCAGCCTAGGTTTCCAAGTCAGTGATCTTAGCTGGAGCTTGGACACCTTGGGCACTTCTCATAATGAGCGCAAGCCAAAACATTATTTGTATTCTCCTAACTGGAGAGGAACAAAGCCATGGACTGTGCAGGACATTTTCTTTTGCGGAGAGTGCTTGTCAAATTCCAAATGTCACCTGTTGGATATGCACACAATCACAAAGATGACTTTTGTGAGAAAAAAAATCTGGAGGCAACAAAACCCTGTTTCGTGAAGATATGACTTCTGACTGACACAATACCATTAGTTCCTAGGTAGGAGGAGCGCTCAGAGGCAGTCATTAGACAGTGATAAATTGAAGATGTACGTGTGTGCGCGTGTGCATAAGCATGTGCCTGTGAACCCAGAGGGAACGTTCTGGAGTTGTTCTTCAGGATGCCCTAAACTGGTTTTGTTTGTTCCTTTGTTTTTTGTTTTGCTTTGTTTTTGATGCAGGATATCAGCCTAGCCTGGGCTTGGCTGGCCATTAAGACTCAGGGACTTGCCTGACTCAGCCTCTCTGGTATTGTGAGCCAAGGCGTGGCAGTAACCGTGACACTGGACTGTTTAAAACTGTGAATCCTGGGGATGGAAGTCTGATCCTGGTGCTTGCATGGTGATCATTGTTACTCTAAACTAGTACCCAAGCCTTGATCCATTTATATGAAATGTCCAAAATGCTGAACCATAGAAAGAAGCGAGAGGTTCCCTAAGGGTGAGGGTGGGAATTTAGAAGGAGATAGGAAGTAAAGGACATATCTTTATGTGTGCTTGGTGATAAAAACTGCTTTGAACTGGACTATTAAAACATTTGCACAATGATATGAATGTGCTACAGCTATTAAATTGTCTCCCTTATAAGGCAAATTTTATGGTATGTTCCTCAGTGAAGCTGTGAAAATCCGAAGTGTATTGCCCTTTCTTCTTTATTGAATTGGTGCCTTGTGGATACAGGATTCCAACGAAGGAACATTGCCTTTGGAGACATAAGATCTTAGACTAATAAAGGAACATTCCAAACATAATCCGGAAATGATGACAAAATATAACAATGGTTCTCAAAGCTTCTGAAAAGTTAGAGATGCCCGAATGTCGAAGGCTGGGATTACAAGTGCCCCAGAGATTGGAGAACAAATCTGGAGGAATGGGCTTTGTTTCAACACCTGCCTCTGGACTGAGAGTCCTAATCTAATGATCTAATGATCGCTGAAGAGATACAGGCTCAGCAAAAGGCCAAGGCAAAAAAGAAAAGTAAGAAATGTGTTCAATAGAAAATTTCTCCATCCACCCCAAAATTGCAATCCCTGTTCATTTCTATGCAGAATAAAGATTTCTTACAAAAATTTCATTTGTTTTATGAGACTTTTATCCAATGTACTTTGATCTTACTCACCTAACACCTCCCAGACCAAAAGCTTCAGGGAAGGTACGCACAACCTAGTACTGGACTTAGTATTGTCCAACCTCTGGCTTCTGGGATGAGCTTTTCCATCTGTGTAGGTCAACTCCAATTAACTTTATATGAATGAGCTGCCATCCTTCTGTGGGCACTTTGTCTGAGGATGATTCTGCATCCTCTAATAGTCTCCTTTTTGTAGCCAGTAGGTGATGTGACATAGGCCAGACTCTTGTCTCTATCAAAGACTACTTTTACAAAGCACCTTAGCCCCATGGCTCAACTGCTTTCTCTGCACGGGTTTTCTCCCTTTTCTTTCCACTGCTGTTGATGTTCATCTCGAGGACAATTCCTAATACAGACCTATCTCTCTCAGAGGATCTATCTCTCTCAGAGGAACCTTTTCTCTCAGAGGACCTATCTATCTCTCTCTGAGGCCATTGCACATGGCAATTGCTATTATTGTTATTTAAAACACAGGGTAGGTCAGTTTTATACATATAAGAATTCAGTACACACACGCACACACATGTACACACACACACACACACACGCACACACAAAGTGATAGAGTTCTGATTAAAGAAGAAAAGAACAAGTCATTAAGAAATAAACAATAAAAAAACCCAACCAAATAGAACTTTCACAATGGAAAATAATCATGAAAATTGAAATGCAAAGGACAAAATGATTGATAATTAAGTGCAGGTGAAGAAGGCAAAGACTAGAAATCAGATACGAAAAAATTATCTGGAATGAAGTACACACAAAGTTAGAAAGTCTTAAGAGGTTAACAAATGAGGTTTCAAAAGTTCTTATACACGTCTGTGGGAAAGGGGGAAAAAAACAGAAGACAGAAATATAAAAAATACAATGGCTGCTAATTGAAAAAAATGAAAAATATAAAGATTTCAAATGTACAAGGACATATGTTTTCCCAAAGGCCTAAAAGTCATTTTGCCATCTAGTGGGTAAGATGCAGTCAACCATCAATAGATCTGAAAGCCACTAGATGGAAAAGATTCGTAGAAAGAGGAAACAATACAGTGACAACAGACATTGAAAAAGTAACATTCAGAAGAACTTCAGAGTGCCATCAGCCTTGAATGGAGGAGACATTACTATTAGTTTAAAAGTCTGTACCTAGTTTTTACTACATAAGAAAAAGATCAAATTAAAATATTCTTACACTGAGAGAATGAGAGGCTACTAATATACCTTACCTGTTATTGAGGTTGATTGGAGAAGAGATTTAACTCCGAAGACTGTATGAGTGTTATTCATGTTAAAATCCTTATTAAGGGATTCATAAACAGGTGAATTTAAATAAGTCTAGACAATGTTAATTTGAGTGCTGCTGATACTGCTATAAATAATAATAATAGTAATAATAATAATATGTTTTAAGACAGTATTAGCAACACACATAGACTTAACTTAGAAAGGGTTAAAATAATGAATAGAATAGAAGGTTCAGAGACATGGTTCAGTGATTAAGAGCATTTGCTGTGCTTTTGAAAGATTTAAGCTCAGTTCTTGTGTCTGGCAGCTCACGATCATCTGTAATTACAGCTCCAGGGCATCAGACACTATTTTCTGGCATACATGATCACATGCATGCAGACAGAATACATACATACGTACCACACACACACACAAACACACACACACACAGAGAGAGAGAGAGAGACAGAAAGAGACAGAGAGACAGAGACAGAGAGGCAGAAAGGGAGACACACACACAGACACACACAGAGAGACAGAGACACACAGAGAGAGACAGACAGAGACAGACAGAGAGCGAAACAAAGTGATAATAAAATAAAATGATGACCAGAAAAATAAACTAAGTTTAAAAGAGAAGAGAATGTAGAAGTAGTTTATATATAGATGTATAAAAGTGAGACTATTTGATTTGTAACCTAGACATCACAAATCAGAGAAGAATTGACAGACTAATTAAAAGTGATTCCTGAGAAGTCAATTCTCCCGACAGAGGAGAATCTGAAGATCTCAATATGAAAGTCAGAATGTAAAACTTGGATTAGGATATATTCATGATATTAGGTAAGGAAATGATTTCTACAACATGACTTAAAAAGCAAAAACGTTGGAACATTTGAATAGTTTCGTGTGCTCCAACCTTAAAAAGAGAAACCCTTATTTAAAGAAAACGGAGTGGAATGGACCTGAAAAATGTAACAGGAACAGTTCCTAGTATAAGAAGACAACACTGGTTCTGTTCTCAGAGGCAATTTTTTAATTTTTAATATGAGTGTTTGCAAGGATGTGTGTGCATCCTGTGTGTGCAATGCCCTCAGAGGCCAAGAGAGGGCACCAGAGCCACCACCATGTGGATTCTGGAACCACACTCTGGTCCTCTGCAAAAGCAAATGCTCCCAACCACAGAGCTATCTCTCTAGAAGCTTGTTGCTTTCTTCCGTATATACCACGTTTTCACGGATTCTAACTTCCATTTCCAAATAGTTTTTCCTCTTTAAAACACAAGCTATCATTTAGTTCCCACCCTGAAGACACAAATCCTGCATATTCTGCATTTCATATTCTTCATAGATTCATATGCTCTTCCCCACAAGTTTCCTCTGATAGCTCTCCTTTAGACCACAGCTTCTGCGTTACTGACCATATCCCTTAAACATATTGTCATGGTGCATGCTTTCTTTTCTGTCATCTGGATCTCTTACTATTTGTCCCTTGAATTGAACTTGATTCTCTCTGATGGTATCTCTGGCTTCACCAATGCCTTTCTCATCTGATCTTTGGCCAATAAACTCCTTCATCAGGCAGTATGCTCACCAGTAAATCATAATTTAATATAGGGAAGGAATCTCCTATTACATCTACTGAGCATATTTTTTTCCTCCCCATTTAAGTTACAAGGGCTAAATTTAGCAAACAAAGCAACGATTATTACCCCAGTGTTCGCTGGCTTTGTAAAAACCTCTCCTTTCTCTTCTGAAGGCAGCTCTGTGATGAAAGATACTCAGACACTACCGATGCCCTCAGGTCTCTGTTTGCTGACCTGAACTTCAAAGTCTCAGGAGCTGTGTTGATGATCTTTGATGACTATGTCAGGTCTTCCTACATGAATCAGAATGAGTGGGTAGTGAACCTTAATTATTCCTGGCAGGTCCTCTGCCATAACTTATGTATGCTCTGGGAACATGGCATACATCCCAATTTGCTCCGTCAGAATGATATGCATTTATCTCCTTCTCCACTCACTTGGTATTGCTACCTTGAGGATCTTCTTCAACCCTGAGATATCACAATCAGTTTCAAAATTGCTCTCCTATGGACAATCAGATATTCAATGTAGACAAGTATGCTATTTCTCCTTTCTGGCATAGCAATCCAGAAAAGCAGGAGAAATGATAAATTAGGATAAATTAGAGAGTACATTTAATAAGGAAAATAAGGATTTGGCTGAGAGAGAGAGAGAGAGAGAGAGAGAGAGAGAGAGAGAGAGAGAGAGAGAGAGAGAGAGAGACAGAGACAGAGACAGAGACAGAGACAGAGACAGAGAGACAGAGAGAACAAAATTTGCCTGATAAGTCTTATGTCCTCAATGCTAAGTTTTCTAGGGTTTCACATAAGCTATTCCTATTCAGGTATATAATTTAATGGGAACATTTTAATCAAAAGTGTCATTCTAATCAGAAAGTCATTTCTCCTTTGTCTCTTTTCTGTTCTAACCCCTGATATATCCACAGACTCACATGTCTTCTTTGTTCCCTTGGAGACTTTCTCTCTTTGGCTGTCCTCTTGGAATACTTTCCTCCTTCTGGTCTAAGAATCTTGAGTAGTCATTAGTAATTTGGAGTGATGAAAGGCACGGTTTAAGGGCTTTACATTGCCTTTTATCAGGAAGATGAGATCGCACTTGCCACAAACAGGGTGCTCCTCACCTTGGGCTTCTGGGGGACAGTCCCAATCTCCTCAGCCAACTGCATCTGCTCCTAGTGTCTCTTCGTATCTCTAACTCAACTAATGATTTTCAAGATTTACCCGTGAGCATCCCTTCAACCTTATTTATCCTTGCATGCATAACAAGATCTTCTCCGTGGGAGCTCAACCTGGGAAGAAGTTTCACATATCCAGGGAGAACCTTCTTTGAAGTCTGGCAGGCTCAGAATATTTCCATAGATAGCAGATAGATGTTGCCTACAGCACTGATTCATAAAGCCTGTCTTGTTCTCATTAATATGTGAGGACAATGGACACTCTAGTTGAGAACAAAAAACAGGCTCAGTGTCAATAAAAGAGCAGTTTATGCATTCGTGAGTTGTTACTTGCCGATGTAACAGATGTGGAACAGTTAAAACAAACAAAGGGCTGGTATTTCTTCCTTGCTTCAGAAGTGGCTTCTAGTTTAGAATTTTTGAAATATATAGAAACATGTGAAGATGGGAAAACATCTAAACAAAATCTACCTCTTCTTAATGCAAACAATTACCTCTTTAATGAGACAACAGTAACAGTGGGTAGTAGAAACGGTGACTGAGATGAGATACAGCACCCAGGCTGTGTGGTTCTCTTGCTGTGCTTTAGTCCTTAGATTGTTTCCTACTAGCAATTATTTCTTAGATGGCTACCTCAAGGACCCTAGAATAATCGTAGTGCCAGGAGAATAGGTGCTAGCCATTTACTCATATTGCTTTCCTGAATTGCTGTCATGACCCTTTATGGTACATATGGGGCCTCATCATTCCCATTTTTATGTAGTGAAATAGCCCATGATCAAGTTTCCAAGGCTAGTGAGCAGGGTAACTGGGGATTTAAATACCTCTTTGAAGAGCGTCTTTACTCTTGGGCGCTGTCATGGGCTTTACCGGTTGACTGAGCTGCTTCAGTTGAAGGGGTCTCAGGTGTGGTCTTTGCCAAGTTGGTAACTCAGAACCAGAGAATGGAACAATTTACCGAAGAAAATAGAAATAGGGAATGGCCTTGATCAGCACCCAGGTCTCCTGGCTGCTGGGAAGTGCTCTTTCTGTTGAATGGTACTCCAGGTAGGGATGTAGAGAGAAATGGGATTGCTAACCATCGGACAGTTTATATCAGAGATTAAAAAACCCCAGTGCTGAGGGCTGAACTCATGGCCTGTGAATGCTACGTATGTAGTCACTGCCTCTGAGCTAAACCTCCAACCTTGATGGGAACTTTCTTCTTTAAATATTTTATAAGCTACTTGAGATTATATGAAATATAGAATTTATAGTTCTCTAGAATTTATTTTTAATTACTAAGCACCTGTACATAGACCACTGTTTTATTGAAACACACAAAGCCCGAAATATTTCTTCATTTTAAACAATTTTTTTCTATAAAGTGTGTGTGTGTGTGTGTGTGTGTGTGTGTGTGTGTGTGTGTGTGTGTGTGTGTGCATATCAGGCCATTATCTGTTCCAACTTTATTTTTTGTTGTTGTTGTGTTTTGTATTTGTGATTGTTTTGTGAGTATAGCATGTTTACATACGCATTGCATGATGCATATGTATTTATGCATGTGTATGTTCACATGTATGTCTACACATGTAAAATTCAGAGGCCAACCTTGGGTGTCAGTCCTTGCCTTCTAATTGTTTGAACCAGGATCTTTTTCTGACCTTCTAGTTCATGCAACGGGCCAATCAGTCCTGGGTCTTTTCCATCTCCACTTCTCACAGGGGTTCTGTGACTACAGGAGCTCACACCTGCTGTCTTCATGGCCTCTGTGGTTTCTAACTCAGGTTTTTATGCTCATGTAGAAACAATTCACCTTGACGCTGTCTCTGCAACACTTGGTTTCTTGAGAAGTTTAGATGAGTATTCTAGGCAGCCAGGTATCCCCAGTTGGCTTTGACCTTGGTAGCAATCCTTCTGAGTCAGCTGTCTGAGGGCTGAGGTTATAGACAGGAGCCACCACGTGTCCAGCTTCTGCCTACTTTTCCATTCCCTTTACTTTTTTGCAGTTGCCTTAAACAATACCTGGCATACAATATTTATACATAATTGTTGGCCAGAGCATGATAACTAGATATATGTATAATGCGGATGATCGGATCAGAACCACCAGCATAGTTACTCCCTCCTCTTTCCTGGTTCTTCATAAAATGTCAAAGTGACAGTTGCTGTAATCTGCTGTACAACTAATTTCTTCCACGGAACAATATTTTGCGACTGTCACCCTCTAGCTTCCTTTATAAACTTCAGTGATCTATATTCTACTTTATACCCTTATGGCTTTAAAACCCATTTTAGGGAATTATTTCACACTATTCCCTGAACATCATTTTGGGTGCCATTGTGATAGTCATCCTGTTAGGCAACTTCCAGAACAACAAGAAGACGAACAATCGTCTTGCATTCCATTTATTTAAGTATTTTTCCCTCACGATCAGCATTCACACAGGAAAAGTGAAGTTCTGTCTCCAGGCTGTTAGACTCCCCATTCCAAGAAACTCAAGGCAGTCTCTGAAAGCCAAAATTCCAATCCCATTTAAGTCATGAGATGGACTTTTGGCTCCTCAACTCCAATTGTTAATACACTTTTCGATTACTCGTTATAGATCAAAAAGAAGAGAAAACGGACTGAAAAGCACGTCTCTAACTGAGACAGAAAGCCTTGCTGTGTGGTGAAGGGCATGGGCTTATAAATGTAGCTCCAGGGAGAGACCAAGGTAAGGTGTCTTTATTCTTTGAGTGGCCATGAAAGCCTTAAACTTTTTGTCTATGCACTTTTCAATCAACAGAAGCTCCCTGTATGGCAGAGAGGAGCAGAGCTCGAAGGCAAGGGGCAAGGCAGGAAGGGAAATATTTAAGGTCAAAAGGTGAGCAAACATGAGGATCCAAGAAAAGAATTCCAGGGAAATCATCTGTAAGAAACAATGGGCCATGTCTTCTCCTAACAAGGATCCTAGTGGACAAGCGCATGTTGGGCAATCCTCCTGTTTTCTTCTTGGATTCTCTATGCTCAGTCTCTGTCTCCAAACATTTTACCTATTACTGAATGTGTTTCTTTAACTCCTTGTGTTCACTGAGGAGATGGTGAAAGGGCACAGAAGTCTTTGCCACACTTCTTGCCAGTCACCCATCAGATAGACAAGAAAATAATCTCGTTGGCTTGGCCATCAACAGAATGAATATTATTCAGTGTAACTATTAAATTCCATGGGTGCATAAAAGAGACATGGCCTTTCTTTCTCTTGTTCCTAGGCATATTTATAGAAGAAAAATATCCTAGAGTGTTTGAGGCATTTGAATTTCTTGTTTCACTTTCCTTCCACAAGATATAAATCATCTACAGTTTCAAAATTTTCATATATATTTATTTATTCATTTATATATGTGCAAATGGCATATGTGTACATGGAGATCAACTTGCAAGAATTGGTTCTCTGCTTCCACTGTTGAGTTCTGGGAATTCAACAAGAAAGGTTTTCGAGAGAGAGAGAGAGAGAGAGAGAGAGAGAGAGAGAGAGAGAGAGAGAGAGAGAGAACAATTCAGTTTATTGGGTTGCTATTTGACATTTCATTTGAGCTCAGGCTTGGTAGGTGGTAAGTGTTTTTGCCCCCTGAGACATCTTACTGGCCCCTATGTGTGTTTTTAATTAGACATACTTTTGGAGAAAACTTTTGAGTCTTTTACCCCCGTTTTTTGAATTCTGAAAAGCAATCTCCGCTTACTTCATCCTCACGTCAGGCATCGTATTGGAAGGTCAGACATGTTTTGTAGATGGGAGAGACGATATAAGCCAAACAAGGATCAGGTATCGACTTATGTCATCTCCATGATTTTCAACATAGAAAAAAAATCATCTGGCGGCTGATAATGCTTGCCAGTAATTAATTATTATAGGTCAATTTACTGGGCTCATTTTAAAGTTGGATCGGTGATGAGAAAACCTGCACTATTACAAACGTTAGCAATTCTTGAGGATGCTGTGGGGGCGATCTACACTGAAGGCCATGCTGTGTGCTCCTTTGTCTTCTCTAGTGCTTCAGTCTTATGAGCTTGGCACCAAGTAACCCATCATACTTTTCATGCCCTTAGGGTACCAAATGCTACTCTCCACTTTGCATATCTGATGGTGGGTTGGTTTTACAAAACCTACCAGATCTGTCCTTTCTCCCTATAATGACTTATCAATTCCATTATCGTTCGGCTAAGTAGAGGAGCTTACTTAGTTGGCTACACTTCCCGAGGAATTAAAGATAACCATCATCAATAAATATTTATTGAGTGCCCTATTATGGTTAAGAGACTATACCAGGCACTGTGCAAAACCTGATTACAAGCCCACAGCTACTGCCCAAAGCATCTAGCAATCTAATTACAGATAATCCAGAGCAGATAAGTTCTTGCCAGGCCTGCCCACAATGTTCATCAGAGAATTGGAAATAAAAAGGGAGAGAGAGAGAGAGAGAGAGAGAGAGAGAGAGAGAGAGAGAGAGAGAGAGAGAGAACAATTCAGTTTATTGGGTTGCTATTTGACATTTCTTCTCCCCTTTTGTGTTTATTTGAAGCTGGATTAAGGAAAATAAATTTGAATTGGAGCGGATACTGAAATCCATGAGGTTTTATGGAGGAATGATTAAATTTAACACACACTTCATAATTCGTCTCTTCTCCTACCTCATTGGCCTCTTCTGCCTCCCCAGGCTAGATCGCTAATTGATGCCATTCACAAGAGGAACAAGTGGTCTCCTAAGACCTCTTCAATGACAGCAAGGTTTATGACCCTCAGTTTGCTCCAAGTTACAACAGCAGCAGACAGGATCAGGTGAGAAACAAAATACTGAAGTTTAAACAACTGATCCCTGGGACTTAGAATAGTCATCTAAATGGAATAGCCAGACCACTGCATGAGCATCGATCATTTGGACCCTTGTTAGAAATGTTTGCTCAGGTTCCAGTGGGGGATCAAGGACCTAGGCTTCTAATGAGACTGGTAAGGTTATTCTGAAGTGGACACGGGCAGCTGTTGCTTGGTGTTCTTAGTAACTGAGAGAAAATGTGTGTGTGTGTTCAGGTGCAGATGGATGTGAAGGCCAAAGGACAAGTTTGTCCCTCATGTGCTGTCTATCCTTTAAGGTCTAGTTCTTTTGAGATGGGATCTCTAACTGACTTAGATATTGCATAGTAGGCAACACTGGCTGACCTCGGAGATCCTGCTTTTTCTGCCTCCCCAGTGCTAGGATTGTAAACGTGGGTCATTCCACTTGACTTTCTTCATGGATCCTTGGAATTGAATTCTGGTCTTCATGGAAGCACTTCACGACCGAGCTACACCCCACAGCTCAGTAATTCTGGGGCAAATCTATTGCTGTGAATTGGTACAAAAAGCTTCAACCAAAGACATTGCCTTACCATTCTGGAGTCTACAAGACAAGAAGATTTGGGATATGAGCAAGGAAAAACAGAATAAACAGGTAGGGTGTGGATAATCCAGAAGCTTTCTGGAAGATTTGCTTCCTAGATAGTCTCCAAGTGATTTCAGAGAAACCTGAGAGTCAGTGCAGGGAAAGGAAGTAGGAGAAAAAGAGGGAGGGGTGGGTGAGTGGGTGTCGGCAGCCAAACATACCATTCTTCCAGAAAATAAAAACATATGTGTGTATGACATGCAATCCTGTATGTATGTTATTATTTTATGTACCTAGATTCTATATGTATATGACAGTGCAAAGGCCTGTGACTTGTTTATCCAAGGGAAGAATGAAAGGGAGGAGAAGAGAAAGACAAATCTGAAGATTCAGGAGAGAGACACAGAAACAAGTCAGGAGTGTGTTAAACGTGCCCACTTTTCCTCTCTTGATCCTCAGTTTTAGAGGCGCTGGGTAAAGTCTTTAGAGTTGTAAATACTGGAGTCAGGAGTTGAACCCAGGTTTGGTACTTAACGCAGGAGAATCCTAACAGGTAGAATTATTAGGAGAGGCACCACAGTAAGACTTGCATTTGAATACTTAATGTATTTCACGGTGATCCTCCTTCCCAGGTAAGGCAACCAAAGACATAGAGAGAAGGAGGGTGCACTGGCAAAGCTGATCAAGTTTCATGTTTAAACTCTGATGATTTGGTGGGAGAATGAGATGGCTCTGGTTTAAGGGGTCCTCTGTACGTCTATGAGTGAAGCTGCTCCACGGTGAATCTATGAACCAGGTTTTGATTACGTTGTTGAAGAGAGACCTTATCTCCTCCTGGGAAGATGTTTACAGTGTGCAGGAGGATCTTACCTTCCCTATATGAGAATGTTGGAGATCGACATGGGTTGAAAACTGATCTCTTTCATGCAAAAGAGCAGGTATTTGCAAAAGTTGTCTTATTCTCTTTGCCATCATTCATGTGGCTACTTCCGACATTGGAAAATCAACATTAAAACCAATAGTGACACAAAAATGAGGACGAGAAGCCTCATCCGGGAAAGTCCTTCTTGGGAGGAACATGCTCCCTCTTGAGTCACCTATAGGCCCCTTGCAAGGACTCATGAACTAATGAGCCATTTCTAAGCTGTTTGTGTCTCTTAATTTTCAAGTTTCTTTTTGAAAATAACTCCCTAGGAGTAGCCAAGTACTCTGAAAATGTAGGGCTTGAATTGATTAAAGACATTCTACTAGGAATTAGCTAAAATTAAAAAAGAATATATGTGCTTAATTTCAATTTAAATTAATAGCCACATATTATTTAATATGGGGGTTACTCTGATGCTCAACAATTTAATTTTAAAATGAGTGTAAAAGCTTCCTCTTCCTAATGTTTTTTACAATGTAATTAAAAAATGAATTCATTTAGCTATAATGTGCGTATATATATTCTTTGGTATAATTATGTATGTATGCCACATTTAGCCATTTATAGAATTAACTATGCATAATTTTATAGATTTAACCACATACAAACATAATATTTAAAAGTCTTATTAATATTAAATATTTACATAAATCTCTGTATTCATTAATATTAAAATGACTACAAAGGCAAACAGTGGATATATTGTTTTCAGTTTAGGCTTTGTTGTATTTCAAGGAGATATATTTAAAAGATTTGTTTAATTTAAAATACCCCAGTAAAGTTACTTATTAAAATATAGTACATTGGTTTGTTTGATAAAGAATGATGCAATTTAAAGAAATACTAGCTCATTATGTCCTAATGACAACCATAATTAGAAATGTCTGTCTCTGAATTTCACAAGAATAGAAGAAAAGTTGTTGTTCAACCAGAGCCAAAAGCATGCTCTCCACCCCATCTGAGTAATTGAAACCCGGGCTGAATTGGGAAAAGGACAGGTGTAATTGGCCTAGTCTCGGCTACTTCCAGCCTTACAATTACCATAATAAGGTTGTCTATAGAGAGGTCAGAAGCTAACGGCCAGTTTGGCTGCGTCCTTCTAAGACTGTCATCAGCTGAAGAACAAGGAGTCCATTTGGTCAGAAGGAAAGGCTGAATAGTTATTGATAATTGGCCTAGTGACAGGAGGATCTGCCAGAAGGCAAGAGACAGAGGGAGGGAGGAGCCGTGAAAGACAAGGTAGCAACAATGACAACGTAATAATATAGGATGAGTGACTTCAGTGAATTTATAATTGCATTGTAAATAAGGCTGGGGGAAGGGCCGTTAGTTATCTAAAGCATTGTGTACTGATGCTAAGGGCATGAAGAGAAATAGACTTGTATCTCTAAGCAGTTCATGAAGAAACAGAGACAAGTACGTAGGCCTAGTTATCTAGTTATCTGGATTTATCCAAATGATACTGGTCCTTCTGCAAATGTCTGCAGAGGAGAAAACTCTGCGGAAGCAATGGAGTTTATTAATGGAGCACTCTGGTGGAGCGTGCTTCGAACACCAGTCAACAGGGCTCTGTTTCAGCTCAGAGTATTCTGTTGTAGGAAGTAGGTCTGGTGGCCCTGGAAGCTGAGGATGAGCTCCACACTGCAAGCCTGATTCCCAGGATGGGGTCTTGTGGGATTGACTCTCATTCTATCTGATTTGCTGCTGCAGGGATCTCTCTAGTCTGAACTAAGAGCCTGCTAATCACATGCCCTTCCTATACTTTTCCCTGCAGATTGCAACATCTGCTTCCTCCACGTCAGTCCCCTTGATCAGATCAAAGTTTGAAGGGTCCTTTATGGGGGCATTGTCACCAACTCCGTAACCTCTCTTTTCCACTGAGAATGCACTCAGAATCATTCCACACGATGCTCATTTTGGGTAACTTCAAGAATGAGCTGTAGTTTCCATGATAAAATTATGTTTTATGCTAACATTTGAGTGAGCTACTGTGGATTTCTAAGACTAGGTCCTTCAAATTACCCTGTGTTTGGGGGGCAAGGACAAAAAGGGGATAGGAAGGATGAGAGGGCATAGCTACTTTGCATTCTGGTTTTGTCTTCTATGGAGTGACGTCATCTGTGAGAACATTCAGAATGTTTCTCCCAAGCATTTTAACACAAGACAACGGCTTCACCTAATTTGCAGTTTGACTTTCCTTTACCTGTGGTCAGCTTCAGTCTGACAATTTTCAATGGAAAATTCCAGAAATATCTCGTGAGTTTGAACTGCACGCCTTTCTGAGTAGCATGATAAAATCTGACATTGCTGTATATGCAACCTGCTCATTAGTGACCAACGATCCACCTGGGTTATCAGATCAGCCAGGACTCTATCACAGTACTTGTCTTCCAGTAACCTTTTCATCATCCTCAAACTTGGGCAATTACAGTGTTGACAATTTGGATATGCTAAAGGGACATTATAAGGTACCTGTCAAAAGAGAAAAGGTGCAAGTATACTAAGATATTTGATAGAAGGGACACCACGTTCATGTAGAGTTTTATACTAAGAATATTTTAGTATGGTTGTTTTTATCACTGGCTTTGTAGTTAAGCTTCTATTATGATTAACACATAAATTAATTTCTATACCAAGCATGTATGTAGAATAAAATATTATGTACTACATAAAGGCATTTTGGCTAATGATGGGTTGCATATGTAAAGATGGTCCCATGAATTTATATTATCTGGTGAGGTTGTAACTAAATCAGTTGTAACTAACTCAGTTAGTGTAAATATACTTTATGATCTTCCCACCACAAATGAATAACCAATTAAGACATTTGTCAAAATCTGTGACTATGATTAAGTGATGCATGGCTATGTAGAGCTAGGCATTGTCCAAAGATTCAATGGAGGTTTTGAAACACACATCTTACAGATAAGGGAGTATTGCTCCATATTTTCATGGTAAATTCAATACACCATAGGTAGTACGCCATACATCTATATGCATATCTATGTACATGTATATGAAATTATATATGTTTATACACACTAGGCATACATACAGTTCTATGTGAGATAAAGAAGAGACATTTAGCATATCCATGCATGTAGATGGATGTTAGGGAGAGCTACCTGATGTGAGCATGAGATGAGAAAGAGAAATATTAATTAATTTGATTATCAATGCCTGATTAACTAATTAATTAGGGTTGGATTTCTGGAAGAAGTTGGAAACTTGAGCAAAAAAAAATAACATCATATAAATAAAAATGTGAGAAGACAGGAAGAAGTAGAAGAGGATATAAGGGAGACAAAAATAGTTGCATCATAGAGAGATTCATGAAACACATTTAAACTTAAAACTGGATGAAAATTTATAGCATACCAAAGATTCTCTTTACAGGATATCAAAGACAGGAATGCCATAGTGTATGTGTACTGTCTATGTATAAATATGTATAACTTCCAGCTTTAGAAAAAGAAAGAAGAAAGAAAGAAGGAAGGCAAAGGAGGAGGAGAAGGAAAAGGAAGAGGAGGAAGAGGAGGAGGAGGAGGAGGAGGAAGAAGAAGAAGAAGAAGAAGAACAACAACAACAACAACAATTCTGAGTTCATTTAATATTTTTGAAAATAGTCTCTCTTCGGTTAAGGCTGGATTTGAACTCACCATTTATTCCATATTATTCTAAGGCAGTATTCATTATACCTAAACCTCCTCAAAGCTGGAATTACATGAGGTACCATGTCTGACCAGGTAAAACTGAAATTCCAATAAGTAAGGAACAATTTTGAGTGTGTCACTGAATCACACTAAAACACTACTGTGGACTGACCTGTAGATTTCATTGAAATGAAATTTTTTTTCTCGTCTATCTTGTAACTCTCTTATGTTAAGTGTGTGGATGATGGGTTTGAGAGAACCTTTTGCAAGAGAATGAGAACCAATTAGATAAGTAGTGAGTGGCTTGACAAGGGGAGGAGGATACGCACATCCAAGAAAACTGATTCTAAGTTGGATAAAGAAATCTCTTTAACTCAAGTGTCCCCACTGTATTAAGTCCTAGGTCTCTTCTGACTTTTGAAGTCACATCTTATTCCCAGTGGCCCACTCCTCCCTTAAGTGGATTCTTCACTCCTAAGCCTCATTAAAATTGAAATCCACTGGATCATTTACAAGGAGTCATTACTGTTATACAAATATACTGAGTGCAAACTATTGTCAAAACTTAATTATTCTGAAACAAGATGGTCCCCTTGGATCTGTTAATGCTCAAAGTCATTTTTAAGATTATCTTTCTTAGCAGATGCTGCAAGCACCATGGCTTCTCTAAAGTGTATGCCTGCATTAAGAATAAAAATCAAGTTGAGATAATCTAAGAATTACTTCTGGTGTTGGCTTGTTCCCCACTGTTAATCTTTATTGACTCACGAAAGTTCTTTCCTTGTGTAGCTCTTTCCTCCTGTTTAGTTTTACAGTGACCTTAGGAAGTGATTTTTAACTCAGTAATTTCAATTCAAAGGAACAAGGACAGCACAGCTAGGTTAGGCATTTAGAAGTTAACGGAGCTGCTTATGATAGTCTCAAATTCAAGTGTCTCGCGACAAAAACCAGAAATATGAAATAGATCTTAAAAACTACAGAGACTCAGATATCCTGGTCAAGCTTACCAACCCCATGAGAATCTATAAGTTACTTTTAAACATAGGACACGTAAAAATGGGGAAAAATATTTTCACCGCATTTTAATAATAAAGACTAATTCTTCTAAACATAATTTTCATAGATATCACCACATAACCTAATAGATGGTATTTGTAACCCAATGATAATTTCTGACATGTGAACTGTATTAATTACTTGCTCCATTGGTGTAGTACAATACCTGTTAAGAAACTTAAGGGAGGAAAGAATATGATACAGTGAGTCTTGGTGGGGAAGTCATGACAGTGGAAGCAGGAAGCCATTACATTGCCCTGTAGTCAGGAAGGCAAGAGACTATATAGAAAGTGGGACTGGTATGTGCTATCATTTTCTCCATGTCTCAAACCAAACCAAAGCCAAAATCAATCCCCAAATTCTAAAAGGTCTAAAACCAATGACTCCTTTCTTTGAGTAATGTTTGACCAAAAGTTCTACAACATTCCTAAATGAGTATTCAATCACATACAACTTTAAAAACATTTAACACTCAGCCACAACATAAACCCAAGTAAACTGCTCACTTAATTCCAAGTATTTAATTATGAGAAAATAATTGATTATGATTGACTCCTTATAACTATTTTATCATATGTCACCTACAAATATACTCCTTAGACTTTGTTTGGTAGGACTTTTTTTATGATATTTAAAAGCTGAGACTTGTTTTAATGTTCATTTCTCTTGGATCTTTCTAATAGAATTCTAATAGAATAGTTCTTGAGTATAAAACTAACGTCATTAAGTATTCTCACCTTAGAACAGGAGAATATAAAGACACCAGTATGATGTAGTTTTGTCTTTATTCTTATAATAATAAAATATTAACTAGATGGAGAACATGAACTAAAGCCATATTTAAAGCGATATTTTATGGAAACATACAAATATATATATATATATTCTTTTGATTAACTAATCTAGTTCAACTAGATGATCAAAATTAGTTGGCGATAGGGAAGTAGTATGCATATAGGCTGAAACTAGTACATTAGCTAGTACATTTTATCATCCCTATGTTCAAGTATTTGAGAGAAGCAGCATTAAAACAGAAAGATTTATTTTGGCTTCTGGTTTCAGAGAGTTCAGTCTGTGGATGTTTGGGTTCACACGCTCAAGTTGAACATCAAGCATCAGGAGAGTGTGCCACAGGACAGTGCTTCATCTCATTGTTAACAGGAAGTATAGAATAAGACAGACAGTGGCCAAGAAGATGAGAGCCTAAGGCCCGCTCACTGCTCATGACGTACGTCTGCCAGATAAATCTCATTTCTTAGTTTCTAGAATCTTCCCCTCCTAAAAAAAACCTCACAAACCAAACCAGAAACAAACAAACAAGACAACAACAAAACAACCAAAAATGAACAGCAACTGATCAAGTGCTCAGTAATAAGTGGGCCGATAGTTCATATTCAAACCATAAAAGTTACTTCAGGCAAACCCAAAATCTCATAGTGTTTCTACCTCTACATACTTCTGTTGGTAATATAAAATTCTAGTGTTTCAAAGTTTACTTTGAAGAAAGTTTCAAGTCTTCCTTTTGAAAAGTAACTCATAATTGTTCTTTGAGTTACTAGAACAATCAAACAGTTAAAGATGTTTGATGCTGCTTCATGATTCAGAAAACTGTTGTTGATTTATTTCCTGTTGATTATATATATATATATCTTCCACACAAGATATTATGTTAAAAGAGAGAATAACATCTTTATTCATTTTTTTTAACTGGGTGAAGAGCCAAAGAAATAAGTAAGAAATGACAACATTCTGTCTGAAAATAAACTTCAAATCTCTAGACTGGAGTATGGTGGTCCTGTGTTATTTTAAGCTTGCTGAGAAATATAAGTAATTTAATAAGACAGTTTGTTTCTGTTTTCCCTGGACTATACAGCCTTTGCCCCTTCCTTTCCCTCTACCAATTCAGAGGCCAATCTTGGGTCAAATTTGGAAGTCAAGTGCTGGTAATATAAATACGTGTTGCTGGGTAATGTTAAGAGTGGAGTGTGGTCCGTGATCTGCCCTCTGGCTTTTTATTTCTTCATTTTGGGGGAGAGAATGTTGATTGAAGTCTTTAAAAGCATTTTAACCTGGCGTGCTTTCAGTTTCTCAGCCCGAGCGGGCAATTATCTGGAGGAAAATAGTTGATTGCATCAATGAAAGGGTTTTCATCTGGGTTTGCCAAGGCATTTTTTTTATTAATGTGAATTAATTAACTTTGCTAACGTTAAAGGCAGAAGAACAACTTTATTAGGCTTAATGGAAGGATCAGGCTGTGCAAGTAAGAGAGGTTGGATGGCATCATTCAAGATGTGGCTGGAGGGATCAGTAGCACTCACGCTGTTGGTGTCCAGAGAAGTTTGAAGTCTTGAAGAACAGTTGAAGAGAGAGTCAGATTGAACCACAAGTGACCTGCCTCAGGTATTTCCCTATACCTCTGCTTCAAATCTAAGTGTGATGACAAGGCCCTTCTGCAGTCGGAGACCTTAGCGAGCTCTGCCCTTGGCTCTCTTCATCCCCTCCCCCCATCTGTTGTAATTTGTGACAAGCTCAGCGAATTTCTTCTGAGTGGTCCTGCGTTTTAGCCAAATTTTCAAAAGCTGTGACGGGGAATGGAATAACTGTGTGGATCATTCTGAAGGAAGAGTTTCCATCTAGATTCTAAACGTGATCCTTTTAGCACTTCATTTTCTTTGGTAAGTGAGCTCCTATTAATCTGAGCTTGCATTTATGGATGAGTATAAACCAATAAAAGAAAAAATACTGGCTGGTTAGAAAACAATACAGGACTGGGAATCTTGGGTTTTAGATCATTGATAAATTATTCAACTCTTTGCATATAAAGCGAATGTTGACTTTTTCTTGCCTTGTATTCCTGGGGATTGAAGTAGGGATGCACTTCAGTAGAGTGTTGGGTAGTTATGATATATTGCCTGACCTTTACTCACAGTCAGTGACTCTTAACTTGGACTCAAGAAAGTAAAAGGAGAGATAATAATAACGGACTAATTTTGAAAAAAAAATAAGAGAAATATGTGGGAAGGTAATTCATTAACATCAAATACACAACATGTGGAGACGGTTAGCAATATTTCATAGCTTTCAAAGAAAAGTCAGTGTACTTATTTACATATCTGTTTTGAGAAATATATATTTGATATTTTTCTTTGTCAAAAGGCAGAAATAATTACCAGATGAGAGAATGCTCTATTTCCTTTAAACTGCTTTTGCTCTTCTCATCACTTGAGGGTTTAGTTCTCAATTGTGTTAAGAAAACCGCAAACTTATCAGCATCTCATCCAGCCCCTTTCTCACTGCAGGCATAGATCTCACTATTTGATTTGATATTTCCTTTTGATTAACAGTTCAATGGGTCATATTTCCTGGCTCTGATCTAAACTCTGTCGCTTGTGGTTCACGGCATTCTTTCTGAAAAATTGTCCAGTCCTTCATCCAGGTTAGCCACATGCGATTTGCAAATTTGTTTATAAGCAGAGCTCAGATGAATCTCATGTCGAGTGAAGATCGTTTTGCTCTTCTTGGTGCCTTGATGCTGGGTATCCCATGGTTAGGCAACTATAACTGTCATCAGCTGTCATGGTGTGAAAAGAACTACCCTGGATTAAGAAACCCGACTCCAACAACCATTCAGAACCTCAGAAAGTGTTTTCATCTGTTTCGAAAGCTCCTTAGTGCTTTGATAATTGTTATAGAGCTATACAATCTAATGGCTACAGTGAATTTCAGATTCCACCCAATCAACTGTGACCAACATTTCCTCAAGTTTGAAGACCAATGGGAAAGAAAGGGGAAGAGAAGCTGGATGTAGGTGGTCAGAGGGCAGTTCTCTCTTTTATGATGTAATCATCAAAGTCTTTCCCTACACCACAGGTTTCTGCCTCCTACATTCCCTACAAATTGAACTGGCCAGTGTGAAAGGACTTGGCTTTCTTTAGCAGGCTTTCTCCCTAGTTGTGTAGAAAATTCTGAGCTTGGTTCTATGAGGTAATTTATGTAAAATTTCTCTCTCACTCTCTTTGTTTTTTTGTTTTTTGTTTTTTTTTGTTTTGTTTTGTTTTTTGCATAAAATCTGGCAGCCATTTGGTTAGTTGGTGGATCTCTTTTGGCATAGAGATCTGGAATTAAGCCACGATCCTCCTTGTTTGTAATACATTCGGTTTCTGAATTAAAACAGGAAATGCCAAAACAGATGAAGATGGAAACAGCCACAAGCACTATTTTCCAAACATGAATAAAATATCAGTTTGAAACAGTGGGGATTTCCATGACCAAAAACTTTTTCATTTCCCTAATTCGGCTAAGAATTGCTTTCTCCATCTGGAATGGCTATATCCCACTGACAGGCACCAATGAACGATGAGCACAAGATAAGGAAATGCCTGGGGAAGGAATCAAGCTAGAGCTCCACACACGTGGAGGTGCCCAGTTCACCTGATGAGTGCCCAATCAGGCACCATGGGGTATGGGGTTTGATGTGCTCGCTCTCTCTCTCTCTCTCTCTCTCTCTCTCTCTCTCTCTCTCTCTCTCTCTGTCTCTCTCTCTGGTGTGTGTGTGTGCTTGTGTGTCTCCCCCCTCTGTCTCCATCTCTTTCTGTGTCTTTGTCTCTTTCTTTTTCTCTCTGTCTCTCTTTTTGTATCTGTATCTGTCTCTGTCTCTGTCTCTCTCTGTCTCTGTGTGTGCATGTGCGTGTGTGTCTCTACCCTCTGTCTCTTTGTCTCTCTCTTCTCTCTTGTTTCTCTTTTTGTGTCTGTCTCTGTCTCTCTGTCTCTGTCTCTGACTGTCTCTGTGTCTGTCTGTCTCTCTGTCTGTCTCTCTGTCTGTCTGTCTCTCTCTCTCTCTCTCTCTCTCTCTCTCTCTCTCTCTGTGTGTGTGTGTGTGTGTGTGTGTGTGTTAGTAGCTCCAGAATCCCATATGTCTTTAGATTTGCTTATGATTAGACCATGGATTTAATTGATAAAGTTCCCACAAGATTGAAGATGAAGGTAGGAATGGACATTTGGAGCCAGGTGTGGAAGCCAAAACTTTTTTACATCACCAGTGTAGAGCTGCTCTCTGAAAGGACGTATTTGTAGTATGAACATTTTACTTGAACATCTTTCTCTTTTGAAACAGGATCTTACTGTCACCCATACTGCGTTGATGTTGTGGTGCTCATGCCTTAACCCCCACCCACACTGGGATGACATGCGTGAGCCACCACTCCTGGTAACCTGAACACTAAAGCTGCCATTTCTCTGTCAAATATTTCCCTTTTCAGACAGAAACTAAGTTTTTTTTCCAAAAAAAAAAAAAAATTCACCAAGGAAGAGTTAGAGTGCGATGTCTAAATGGCCTAACGTCTAAAACTGCAGTCTGATGATGCAAGAGGGAACAGAGATTGATTCTGCCTGCCGTGAAGTCTGGCTTGATGGCTGGAATAGGTCCTGAGAAGTTCTATGCCTACAACATAAACTCAATAAACATTTCTTTCAGTGGATGCTAAATCTCTGGGTGGGGCTGCAGAGTCCAGAATGGTACTATTCATATTTCATTTCTAAAAAAAAATAAGAAAACGTATTCATTTGTCTGTCAACATTTCTTTTTGCCTTTTTGTCTCCCTTTCTTCCTCTACTTTTCTATCTCTTCTCTTCCCCTTCCTCTCTTTCTCTTTCTCTTTTCCTTCTTCTTTCACCTTAATGTTTTGGGATAAGTTCTTATGAAGCTCTTATGATGGCCTCAAGTTCTGTCTTACCCTAGGCCTCTTCAGTACTAGGGTCATAGGTGTGTGTCACTGTGCTTGACAACCACCTATTTATTTTATGGAATAGTTGACTGTGATGACCTCCCCTTATTATTTGGTAAATGATGTGTTCATAGATGTGGCAGGAGGCCAATCCTCTGGTCTTCATTGGTCAGGCTCATGAAATCTCTTTCCCTCATATGAAGATCACAAGGGCTCAGAGAGGAACACAGCTAGGAGGTTACTTGACCTGTTACTGAGTCAATGGGATGAAATGGTGTGTGTGAAAACCCTCTGTGAAGTGCACACCTCTACATAAATGTCACGTGTTAATCACCAGTACAGCTTTTCTGCTAGAGGATACAGTGTGTTCCTAATGGGCAGCTCCTGAGCTGATCTGCTTAATGATAAAACTGTTCAGAAAAGCACTGACCTCTTCATTTCTCTTGCCCTTAGTCATACACTGAGCAGATCATCTTCGGAACAAATTTAATGTACTCACTGGCTCAAGTCTAGATAGGAAGAGCTAAAGAGGTAATTACTGTTCTATCCTATTAAATTAATACTGAAACATGCACTCTGTTAAATGGCAGAATTCTGAGAGGAGTCACCTGCCCTGTAATTGAGAAATGACTTCGATTAGACCCATCCCTAATAACCCAATAGCACATTCTCTCTAAATTGAATAAGTTATGACAACTCACTCATGTGGCATGCTACTACTGGGTAACATGGAGGCTCGGCCTTGTACCTAAGAATTCCTATTGTTCTGTTTACATGTTTTGGGGAAGAAGATCAGAAAAATGCATTATTCAAGGAAAAATGTATTCAATGAAGAGCATCAAGTGATCATATAACTTAATCATATTGACCAGAAAAATTATTTGTGTTTTGGACTAAGAAGTGTTGAAATAAATATTCTCACCGTCTGCTGTATTGATGTCAAAGATATATAAATTCTTTGTAGTAAAAGGCAGAAAGCATGATGTTTCTGTTGGCCTTTGACTTGAATTTCAAGGAACAAATATTTAAATCCTGTGGAGACATGCTCCTATGAAGAAGAAATGCCATATCACCAAGTAATTTATAATATGGCATAATGAGAGGGAGACAGAACATATATAATGAAACATGAAAAGAGCAACTAATTAGTAATGATGTGTATATGACTTGGGAACACACAGGGGACTGGAGACTCCACATATACAAGTCCTACAGATTTCTAAATAACAAATAGAGATACTCTTTGTCACTTTTTCTTTTTTTTTTAAAGCTCCATAAGAGAAAAAGCTTCAGATAAATGTAGAATGACCTGGCCCAAGTCTGTCTCAGAAGAACACAGAGGTGAGAGAGGGGGGGGGGAGGAGTCATGAGCCCATGACTGGGTCACTGGCTTAAGTCAAAAGGGGATGAGTGACATTTTTGAGGGTGCCTGATACCTGACTCACCTCCCTGTATCTGACGTGACAATGTGGTTCATTTATAATCTTGTCATAATCTCCTATTTTTCACCCAGAATAATTTTTTCTGTTCTCTCTTCTTAGAGCCAATGATTCTTAACCTTCATTGTCACTGCTTTTCCATGAAGCTAGGTTAGAACAGAGGACCCTCTCATGTGCCCTGTAAGTACTCATCAGGGGGTGTTTGTCACCCTTCACACACTTGTCATTGGCTTGTATCACTAGACAGACCGGAAACTTGATGACATTATGGCCTGTGACTGTTTCCTAATTTCTTTACTATTCTGAGTCATATTTCTCCTCTCCTAGATTCTATGAGCTCCTTACTTCATCCCCTTTGCACTGTTAGTTACCCAGGTCGATAATGCTGATTCTGCAATCCTACCAACTTGAGTCTTAGCCAAAAATCTCCCTGTACTCATTGGAAGCCATTTTCTACATTTAGCTCCTCAGTGCTGGGTCTGTTGTCCTGCTGACTTCTCTTCTGACCCTATGTTAAATTGCACATCTTATGCTAGAACCCAGGAGTAGGTCATATAGGACTGTGAAATGCACATCTTCGTTCATTTTCTAGAACTTTCTAGGGAATAATACTAATTTGGTTATTCTTAAAAAGAATTGACTTTTTAAAAGAGTTTAAAATATTTAGTTATTTGTGTGTGTGCATGCACACACATACACACACATGAATGTGGGTACCTGAAGAGGCTAGGAATGGGTGTTAGGACTGCCAGAGCTGGAGTTCTTGGTGGTTGAGAGTGACCCTATGTGAGAACAGAACTCTAGTCTTCTGAAAGAACCTTCAGAGAGCTCTGAACTACTGATCTATCTCTCTAGACCCCTCATTTATTTTATGCATCAAAGTATATGATGTGGTCAGGCCCGGTAAAGTCACTCGCAATAAAACCCAAAATAAAAACAGTTAACTTTTTATTTTTTGAGAAACAAGTAATGGAAAACACAAAGAACAAAACTAGATCCTACAGCCACAATGATGCTCAAACACTGCTCTGTGTGACCTTTTCTGTGATATGGTGGTCACAGTCTGGAAGATAAATTTTACCACTCTGGACAAATGGGAGCAGAAGGGTTGAGACTTCTCGGTGTCATTTTATAGTAAAGGGAGCATGAAACAGGCTATTTTAAAAATGGCTATTTCTTTGAGTTAGCAAAAATCTAATAAACTTTGTATTAGTTTAAAAAGATATTGATACTTACTGTGTCATTCAAGATTTAAAAATAGTTGTAAGACTAAATCAAGAGCTGTGTGCTATTTATGATTATCTTATTTCTGTCATAGAACAAATTAAGAAATCATCTTTAAGACTTCCCACAGTGTAGTTTCTTATGTGTATGTGGATGCAGATTTAATATTTATATAAACTGTGCCATTACAGTTTTAAAAATATTTATATACCTAGTTTTTATTTAACGTGTGCTTGTGTGCCTGAATGCAGATGTGGATGTGCACACGTGCTTACGGCTGCATACATGCATCTGGAGGTATGTGTGTGCATGCTGGCCCATGTTCTGTGTTATATAATACATGTGGAGGTCAGAGGAAAAACTGTGGTAATTGGTTCATTCCTTCTGCTAGGTGAATCTTGAGAACTGAACTCAGTTATCAGGCCTAGTGGCAATCTACTTTGATAACCTGCAGTTAAATTTACCGAGGTGTAAAGCCTTAAACGCTCTCTTTTTCAGACAGAGATAAAGACAGAGAGACAGAGAGAGACGGGGAGACACAGACACAATGGGTAGAGGTGGATATTATTGTAAGTACATTCTTTAAAAACATCTTAACGTGGACAAAGGCTACCATCCTGACTTCACTTGTCAACTAAATTCATAACAGGGCAGAGAAGGATGACTGGTTTTGGAAAACATTTCTTTCCTTGAACAAAAATAAGTCAAGGTTAGCCCAAGAAGACTGATTCTATGACTTCCTTCTATCTACATGAACATTAATTTTCCTTTGCCCTGTGGTACTGTAAAGCAGAGTGAAATTAGTTCTAACAAGAGACTTGCGGCCATATTACTGAATGACATGAGGAGTTGGTTTGGTGTTTGTTCTGGGGACTTTTCATATTTCAGCATTGAATTAATATTCCTGCTCAATATTTTATTGTAACCTTTGTTGTAATAGGAAGGTTTATTTTGTAAAATAAATATATAAATAAAATGATGTCTATATAAATATAGACTTTAATTCACCAATAATTTGTTTTTAGCACTTGTTTTTCTCTCATTTGTCTCCACGGTACAATAATATCATTGACCAGTAGTGTCTTTAGCCGAAGGATACTACCTGTGAGACCAATTAGAAAACAAGGCTATGTATTTATAAATAGCCCAATGTAAGCAGTACTCATGTAAATGTATATTTATCTAAGATCACAATCTAGAAACAATAGAAGACATGAATACAATTGAGGTTGTTTCTCTATAATGACAGTGTACAATATTTGCTGGTGTACAAAAGTTATATATTTCTCGAGGATTTGATAAAATTCCCCATGCATTACCATCAACCCAACAAGGCAGGAAAGCTTGAAGCTATGAAGGACTCCCATGCCCCTGAGAGCAGCGGCATCCAAACTCCTTCCAGCAAGCTTTTCTCACCTCTCAATAGCCTTGCTTTGTATCACTCACCAGCAACATTTTCTCCGTGCTTGACTTCTCAAGTTGATCCAAAGGGATGACATTGAGCTTTGTTCTGACTCTTTTACTCCACCGTTGTTCTTACATGAGAAACCGGAAGAGAGAAATTATATGTAAGCAATGTGAGTCTCATTATCTTACATTTTCTTTTTAAGAATAATGTATTTCTGATTTCCTTGGCTTTACTTCTCCATGCTTACTTGTTAATTTTTTGCTTATATACAGTTATAAAGGTGTGTATGTGTGCACACATGTATGTGCATATGTACTGGTACATATATGGAGATAAGAGGATAACTTTCAGCAGTTGGCTCTGTCTTTTCTACCACTCAAATTCTGAAGTCTAAACTCAGGTAGTTTTAGTTTTGGTTGCAATTGTCTTAATCCACTGAGCCCTTTTGCCAACTCCATAATTATTTGCTATTTTAAAGAATACAGAGGACCATTTCCACCCTTCTGGTAGCTCACCCAGAGCTGGTTATTTGCAGCTTGTACATAAGGTCCTCAAAGTATCTTTGGTCTCCTCCTAGTCTTTGCTGCTTGGTGTTTTTCAACAGGACCATTTTTCCTTGCAGTTACTGTTGTCAAATGTCCAAAGGTTTATGGAGCCAAACTTGAGTCTCAGAAATACAATATTAGGCCCTCTTCATATCAGGGAAATGTTACCAATTATATTTTCTTATTCAAATGTCCAATCATTATAACTTGGTCTCACAGGGTAGTGAAATGTTCTGATATATACACAAAGAGGCACATGAAGGATTCATATTTTGGAGTTATTTAACAACCCTGAAATAATAAAAATTACTAAACAGGAGGTAGTCTGAAGATGTCAGCAGTTAATGGCCCCATAGTAGTCTTAAATAAAAGCTATTTAGTTTCCAGCTGCAACACTGAGCGCTCACAACTGCCTGTAACTCTGCCTGTAGGCAGAATCTAACACTTTCCCTTCCAGGGATACCTACATGCATGTAGCATATATTTCCACAAATACATACAAATAAATCTAAAAGTCCTAGAACTAATTTAACAGTACAACAACAAATATGCTTATCAAATGATGAGTTTGTTATGGAATATTATATGCTCACTAAAGTAATAATGAAGAACTGATACATACACACTCAAGTATTTATGACAGTTGGTCAAGCATATAGAGTTTCCTGATTACAACTTTGCAAAAGAATTTTTTTTTCAGGCAGGGTAGTTTGTGTTTCCCCCTACTCTGAGGAGGCCACATAGGCTGGTGAAATCAAGTATTGCCTCAAGTATTCTTCTGAATAACAGACATTGACTTCTTTCCACTAATGAGGGCTTTGCTGAGAGGCGACTTGAATTATTCTTCACAGAAGACCCCCTCAAGCTTTCTAGCTATAGAATGAACAAGACACCAAATTCAGCCAATTAAAAATCTATTATATACAGAATAAAAACTATATGAAATCCAATGTCGAATTTAAAGGTGGCTTGGTCAAGGCATTGCTCTTACAAATGAATCGTGTATCATAGAGCAGGCTGGGTGTGTGTGTGGGGGGAGAACAGAGCCAAATCAGAGCCTGCTGGGGCTGCCGCCTCATCACACATTCAATTTTTTTCCCCCTCACACGGTCAAATGTGGCCAAACAGAATGTGTTCTCCAGTTTCTGGCAAGAGACTGCTGTGAACTATCACCAGCTTTAGCAATGGGGACTTTCTGTTCTATCGTTATATACATACAAAAATGTAAGATTGGGCAAGCCGATAAACCTTTTGTGTACATAATTAATAACTCACACTTGAATTTCTGTATCTCATTAGAGGTAGTTGTCTCACCTTTAACTAGAGAAGACAAGCTTTATTTTTGTAGTGCTCTGCCCTATTATGTTCAACAATAATAATTCACAGTGACAGATGTAATCCACCAAACTCATTATTTTCAACCCCGATCCATTTATTTTGCATTACCAATACAGTGTTGATGCCTATCGTTCCCTGGACTGGAGTGCTTGATGAAATGTTTTATTGCAATATGTCAGAGTCTAAATAATTAACGGCAGGAGTAAGGCTGAAGCCTTCCAAAAGTTACTGTGTGCATTATAAAGTATGTAATGCACCCTGAACTCAGAAGATCAGGTCTTAGAGATGTGGTTTTGATAAGATGGTTATTTTTGGGTTAAGAATAGAGCATATCTTTTATAGAGAATCACGTCCCTTTGAAGATTCAATATATGGATATAGTTATATATACTCACATTCTCGGTTTATCAAGGAGAAAAGCAAACACTTTTGGAATCGTTTTTTCTTTGGGGGGGAAGCTAAAAATCCGCTGTGAAAAATAGCACTCGTAATTTAACATATTGTCCTATAAAAACAGTATGCTTTCTATGATTTATATTCCATCAAAATTCTGGGGTGGAACAGAAGGACATTGTCATCTGATAGGCCAAGTAGGGCTGTGTGACTTTTCTTTGACTTTAAAGGAATTGTGGGGAAGTCTGAATTGCAGCTATTCAACCTTGAAGGGAGAGAAACTAAATGAAACACCTGTTTTTCTGATTACTGCGCCACAAGGCCTTTTAATTAGTTTGTGGAAATAGAAGTTTTAGTTATTGAAGCATATGGTTATTTTCCCCCAAGAAAATGGACATGGGACTACACACCATTAATTTGTGATTATTATTAAACTAAGAAGGCAATTTAAGCGATTGTATATTAATAGATGTATTTTCTAGACTAGAAAAGAGACGGAGAATAAAACAGGAGAAAATTTCACATAAAAATTCTAGTCTTTGACAGTAGTGCCGTTGGGTGTCTCCATCGTGACGCTCAGAGGGTCAGTTAGCTCCTCTGGATGAACGCGCCAAACTTATTTTATGGATATTTTCCTCTCTTAATCGCATGGGACTCCTCTTTCAAAACCGCAGAGAGCAAGCTCGTCCGAAAAACAACGGCAGTGTAACGAAGACGGCCAGGGTCCTCAGCATGGCGAATTTCCCCCATACCTCTGTCGTTTTCAGAAATGGAAAACTCTTCTTAAAATGTTCTAATGCTTTCATGGGGAAATTAAAAACAACCCATAGAATTGTCAAGGAATCCTTTCATTACTTAGATGTCATCCTAAGGTCACCTTAAGTCTGGCCTGTCATGATAGATCAGGGAAATATTTGGTTTGCTTCTGATCCATTCCTAGACACTCCTCGGACGCAGTGCTGAGAAAGGTCTCTGTGGGGCAACTAGGGTTTCTAGCATTTAGCCCTGACACCTCAGAGCAGACAAACTCACAGTTGTGAATTAAGGTCAGGGACTCTGGACCCGGGGACGAGGAGAATGAGCTTAGTCACATTCCTGATCACAGCTTGCCTTGTGTCCTATCCCTTTCCAGGTCACTGTTTACTCTGAACGATAAGCAGCTGATAAAGACTTAATCAGTGGGAAGGGTTCTGTCAAATGACTCCACGGTAACAAATCAAATGAGCACTCGTGATAATTTAAATGTAAAGAAAGACCCCCACACACCAGAGGCATCGTTAATAAAAATCACGAGAAACTACAAACAAACAAGTGTTCACAGAGGCAGATGTGACTCAACTCTTGTGAAATTTGAATTTCTCTCATTGTTTATATCTAAATATGAAGCATACCTGGCAACGGCATGGGATGGAACATGCCTTCTCATTTTGCCATATAATTTACACCCTGTGTTTGGCTGACAGCACCGATTACAAAATCCGACTGCAATATGAGAGCAAAGCAAACGGATTTCCACACCTATGGCATGAGGCTGGGTTTGTTTTGATTAAAGTCATAATTGTGATCCAATTTCATAATGTTGATCACAATTTCATCCCCCCGTGCCTGCAAGGAGAGGAAAATATACGAGGGGTACAGCAAAGTGCAAACTCATTAAAAAATGTCTGGGAGACATTGCGATCATTATGGCGCAGGCAGAGACGTGGTGGTGTGTTTAATTACATGAAGTTTTGTGAAGCATTAGTGAACTTTGGCCCGATGGTGCAAACTTGGGCAAGGTATTGTTTGCAAGCTTGTCTTTAGAGGGGTATTCTGAATGGATCAAATAGAAAAATATCGTGAGACTGTATGCCTTGCATACTCTTTTTTGTTGAAGAAAAGATATTATCCTAAGAAGACAAATTCTACCATACCAATTAAATTCTTTTTAAGTTTGGTTTAATTTTTAAATTAGCAAGCCAAGTCGTAGGGTTTCATTACGACGTGCTCATACATAAGTTGTTTTCCTCTAGTCAGTCTTGTAATGGCAAATTTAATATATTTGTGATTAGGTGTTTAGAAAAATGGAGACATTTTTCCTTGACTGTCAAGTAGATTCTTAAAAGATGGTTGATATTAGAGTGAACTTTGTATGCATGTGTATGTGTGTGTATGTGGGGGGTACATTCATATGAGCGTATAATTATGCAATTTCATGACCCCATATGTAGAGGCTTGGGGAAAACATAGGTTGTTTTCAACTCTAGGTGTGCACCACATGACCTTGAGACATGATCTCTCATTCAGCCAGAAAGCTCCCTGTAACCACTAAGCCGATTGGTCACTAAGCTCTTGGGATTCTCCTCTTCCTCAGACTCTCTTTCCCGGTGTGGAAGTTAGAGGAAGGCATAGCCAGGCCTGGCTTATTACATGATCTCAAAGATTCAGACTCAGGTCCTCAAACATGAGCAGTAAGTGCATCTGCTCTCTCCAGCCTCAGATTTTCTTTTTTAATGATGCTACTGTGTGTCGATTTACTTTTTAGGTAATTTTTAAGTTAGTGGAAAAAATAAGGTCTGGGAAGTATGATCAAATTTCAACAAAATATGCTGCCCATGCTATTTTATTTATTATTTTAATTGGAATCCTATATGACACTGAATATGAGGTCGAGTACGTTTACAACTTTCTCTATCAACTTAAACATTTGGCCGGAGCATTATCCTCAGATTCTCCGCTAAGAGAATTGTCTATGTTCGTAAAAAATATTTGAACCAGATTTGTTCCCAGCTTGGAGCGGGCCTTGTCATTTGAGATGTATTTAGAATAATCTTGTTGTTTTAAAAAAAATAGTTCAGTAAGTCAGTGATGTGGGAAATTTTTTTACTTAATATCTAGAGATAGATATTCACATTGAGTACAGATAGTCGAAAATTGAAAGTTAAAATTTTAACGTAAAATGTCCGGCTTCAAATTGTAATGTCAACGTTTTAGGATGAAATTTACATTAACACTTTAAATGGCTGCAGCCGCCTTTCGTTGTGTTTTCTAATGAAGCATCTCTTGCCAAGACATGTGGAGAGGGAGAGGAGAAAGACGACTTAGTTACAGGACCAAATGAATGAGTGAGTACAAAAGGTGAGGATCTGAATTTTGATTTCTAGAACCCTAATACCTCATACTTAGTGCAAGTGTTTGCAATCTCAGTGCTCTGGCAAGGTGGTGGGAGGCAGGAATCACGGACGCTCACAGGCGAGCTCGCCTATGCATACGCCGCAGAAAAACACAAAGGCACCCCCTTTCAAACAAGGTGGGGAGAGAACGCTAACACCTAAGGTTGCCTTTGACTTCCACACGACGTGTATGGTGCTATGTGTGTGCCCATATTCACATGCATGTGCATATACACCATGTATACACATATGAATGCCAATTGTACACTGTACGCACGCGCGCACGCGCGCGCACACACACACACACACACACACACACACAGAAATGTAAACGGAGAGGCAATGAAGCTAAACAAATAAGCAAAAGGGACACAGTGTTGTGAAATATGACGTGCCAGCATGCCCTACCTAGACTTGTGAGTTGTACCCCCGACAGCAGCGATCCATGTTAACAGACCCTGTGGTTCATCCTGCAGGCCCCTATGGGACATGCGGTAGCATGGAGGAGGTTTACCCAACAGGTAACCATATCCAATGATGAAAGACCGAACGGTGCTTTTGAAATGGGTGAAAACAGTTAGGAAATTATATAAGTTCGCAGTTGGATGTTCAGAGTTGGCAGGCCGAGCTGAGTGAGGTCAAGGAGGATTTCAGGAGAGAGGTTAAGGAGAGGATTTTCACACACAAAGACTCGATTGTAGGTGAAGGGCAGGCAAGTAGTTTTAGCTAGAGTAATTATCCCTTGGAGCTTCAGAGCACATTACAGCTTGTGGAACACTTTCACAAGTGCTACTTGATGTAACTGTTACACAAATCCCAGGGAGCAGGACCTAGGATGTGATGACACAGACAGAGGTGTTTACTAGGCAGCTCCTGAGTCTTAGAGCGCATGTGCTTGGCACTCTCGGGATTCCTGGCTCACTAGAAGGTGGTGTTTGGGGCACCACTGAGGACATTTTAGACAAAGAGAGCTGGTCAGCAGAGTTGCGGAATGAGCCAAAATTTATTCTAAAAATGAGATGGTAATAAGTTTTTGAAAACCCAAGAAAATAACTATATGGATTTACCACTCAGGACAATGAAGTATTTTCATTTTTCTTTTTCTTTCAAGTTAATGGAAACAAGCCTTTATTAAGTAACTTTTAATATCAGAAAAATAAAGCTCTTATAATTCTCTTTACAGCAAATATATAATATCAGTGCTTTGGCCCTCTTAGGTTAAAGGCCCTTTATCATAAAATATATGGTTTTAAACTTTACTCAAATTGAATTTATAATCCCCACGACTTCCCTACATATATATAACAAAAGAGTGTAGTAAAATTATCAAATACTAAACTATATTGATAACTTACCACTCTTAGTTTGTGGTTTTTAGAAACAGTACACGCAGCTAATGTATGTCGATTCCTTGGCATATTAGTTGCAGTGTACAATGCAACAAAATACGAAACACATGCTTGGTGACATTCGTCCATATCTACAAGACGGCAGCTAGAGACTAGGATTTAATACTGACAATCCACTATCCTACAAGCCATTAGCATTACATCATAATGTGCCATCAAGGCCACTTTTTTTATACTGGAAAAAAATCAAAATGAAAGCTGTTATTTGTAAACTTTATATGAAATGTAAGTCTTCAAGTGGAAATAAATAAAATTTTGTCTATTTCCTATTGAATAGGAAATAGATTTCAATTTCTGTTGTACTAAGAAATAGAACTCTTTTGTGTTTGGGAAAATAACAGTTCAAAAAATGATTAGCAGAAAAACACACCAGTATAATGTTTTGTCCTTTCAATACCAGCAAATTTGGGGACATAGTGAGGATGATATTAAAACATCTACAAGTGAAATGTACACGGGTGTCTTAAAGAAATCTTTCTGTGTGATTGGAAATAGATTTGAAATGAAGTAAACTGATTGGAGGTTGTCACAGCTGCTTTCATGAATCATGCTAAGGGCATTTTTATCTCCCTCCCTCCATTACTAAAAAATAAAAATATATTTACAATATGCAAGACAAATACGGATTGAGCAAAAAATGTTTCACATTTTGAGCTATAGTCTAAATAGAATTAATATCTTGATCAGACTAATGAATGGGATGTTTGCATTCTCAGTTTTTCAGCCAATATAGGTGTTTGCCAAAGCCCATCCAGAAATGGGAAAACCCAGGCAGACATTTCCACATTCACTGAGAAAGGCAATGGGTAGGAGTTCACAATCAAGGACAATTTTATTCCTGATCCACTGAGCATACCAGCCTTGAGCATTCTGGGTGAGATGAAAGTCAATGTAGCAGTTTTTATCCCAAATTATAGCCAGCGATCTGGTCAACTTCTGTCAGCCCTATTATTAATAATAAGTAATCACAATGCTTTAAAAAGTTACTTGCAATCACGCAGAAATAGTCAGAAGTTGTTGTAAAATAAAAAAAAAACCTGTTTTTGTCAAAACTGGCAGTGTAAGGAAGACAGCGCTGGAGTGTCAGTCATTTGTGAGGCCAGGTGCCTCCATAAACTCCATGTGGCTTTGTGACCCACTGACTACAATCTCAGACGGATACATTTTGCTCAGGTTACACAGCCAAGTAGAACTCCAGTTTTGACAATTCCTGTACAAGCTATGTCTCTGAATCTACAAATAGTCTTAACAATTCAAACCAAATTAATAGACAAGACACTACTTAGGTTTAGTGTTACCATAGCAGCCTTTTATAAGTGTACTAACAACTTTAGCCTAATCCCAATAAAGCATGACAACAGTCATAAGAATTCATTAGGAAGTTTACTGGGGTGCCATTATACCCATGCCTTTATGAGTCCATATAGAGATATAATATAATATATATAGTGAATTTGGATTGTCTGAGTAACAGCCGGCTGGAAAACTGGACATGGTGGCATTCTCTTTTCACAGATAAGGCTGTATACTGCTTTTACTATGTTTAGGTATGGGCATTGGATTCCTGATCTTTCCAGGACTTTTATCATGAAAGGGTGTTGAATTTTGTCAAATGCTTTCTCAGCATCTAAGGAAATGATCATGTGGTTCTTATCTTTGAGTTTGTTTATATAGTGGATTACATTGATGAATTTTCATATATTAAATCATCCCTGCATACCTGGGATGAAGCCTACTTGATCATGATGGATGATCGTTTTGATGTGTTCTTGGATTCGGTTTGCAAGAAATTTATTGAGTATTTTTGCACCAATATTCATAAGGGAAATTGGTCTGAAGTTCTCTTTCTTTATTGGGTCTTTGTGTGGTTTCTGTATAAGAGTAATTGTGGCTTCATAGAAGGAATTTGGTAGTGCTCCATCTGTTTCTATTGTGGAATAGTTTGGACAGTATTGGTATGAGATCTTCTACGAAGGTCTGATAGAATTCTGCACTGAACCCATCTGGACCTGGGCTCTTTTTGGGTGGGAGACTTTTAATAACTGCTTCTATTTTTTAGGAGTTATAGGGTTGTTTAGATGATTTATTTGTTCCTGTTTTAACTTTGGTACCTGGTATCTGTCTAGAAAATTGTCCATTTCCTCCAGATTTTCCAGTTTTGTTGAATATAGGCCCTTGTAGTAGGATCTGATTTTTTTTTTTTTAATTTCTTCAGATTCTGTTGTTATGTCTCCCATTTCATTCCTGATTTTGTTAATTTGGATACACTCTCTGTGACCTCTGGTTAGTCTGGCTAAGGTTTTATCTATCTTGTTGATTTTCTCAAAGAACCAGCTCCTGGTTTTGTTGATTCTTTGTATAGTCCTTTTCGTTTCTACTTGGTTGACTTCATCCCTGAGTTTAATTATTTCCTGCTTTCTACTCCTCTTGGGTTTGCTTATTTCTTTTTGTTCTAGAGCTTTTAGGTGTGCTGTCAAGCTGCTGACATATGCTATCTCCTGTTTCTTTTTGTAGGCACTCAGAGCTATGAGTTTTCCTCTTAGTACTGCTTTCATTGTGTCCTATAAGTTTGGAAATGTTGTATCTTCATTTTCATTAAATTCTAAGAAGTCTTTAATTTCTTTCTTTATTTCTTCCTTGACCAAGTTGTCATTGAGTAGAGCATTGTTCAACTTCCATTTATACGTGGGCTTTCTGTCATTATTGTTGTTATTGAAGACCAGTCTTAGTGCATGGTGATCTGATAGGGTGCATGGGATTATTTCTATCTTCCTGTATCTGTTGAGGCCTGTTCTGTGACTGATTATATGGTCAGTTTTGGAGAAGGTTCTTTGAGGTGCTGAGAAGAAGGGATATCCTTTTGATTTAGGATGAAATGTTCTATAAGTATCTGTTAAGTCCATTTGGTTCATGACTTCTGTTAGTTTCTCTGTGTCTCTGTTTCATTTCTGTTTCCATGATCTGTCCATTGATGAGAGTAGGGTGTTGAAATCCCCTACTATTATCGTGTGAGGTGCAATGTGTGCTTTGAGCTTTAGTAAGGTTTCTTTTATGAATATAGGTGCTCTTGTATTTGGAGCATAGATATTTAGGATTGAGAGTTCATCTTGGATTTTTCCTTTGATTAATATGAAGTGTCCTTCCTTATCCTTTTTAATGACTTTTGGTTGAAAGTCAATTTTATTTGATATTGGAATGGCAACTCCAGCTTGTTCCTTTGGGCCATTTGCTTGGAAAGTTGTTTTCTAGCCATTTACTCTGAGGTAGTGTCTGTCTTTGTCTCTGAGGTATGCTTCCTACATGCAGCAAAATGCTGCATCCTCTTTACGTATCCAGTCTATTAGTCTATGTCTTTTTATTGGGGGAATTGAGTCCGTTGATGATGAGAGATATTAAGGAATAGTGATTGTCACTTCCTGTTATTTTCGTTGTTAGAGGGGGAATCATGTTTGTTTGTCTCTCTTTTGGTTTCATTGCACGGAAATTATATTCTTGCTTTCTCTATGGTATAGTTTCTCTCCTTGTGTTGGAGTTTTCCATGTATTTTCTTTTGTAGGGCTGGATTTTTAGAAAGATATTGTGTAAATTTGGCTTTGTCATGGAATATCTTGGTTTTTCCATATATGTTAATTGACAGTTTTGCTGGATACAGTAACTTGGGCTGGCATTTGTGTTCTCGTAGTGTCTGTATGACATCTGTCCAGGATCTTCTGGCTTTCATAGTCTCTGTTGAGAAGTCTCGTAAAATTCTTATAGGTCTGCCTTTATATGTCACTTTTTTCCCTTACTGCTTTTAATATTCTTTCTTTGTTTCGTTCATTCTTCTGGTCCAATCTATTTGGAGTTCTGTAGGCTTCTTGCATGTTTGTGGGCATTTCTTTCTTTAGGGTAGGGAAGTTTTCTTCTATAATTCTCTTGAATATATTTACTGGCCCTTTAAGTTGGGAGTCTTCACTTTCTTCTATACCTTTTATCCTTAGGTTTGATCTACTCATTGTGTTCTGGATTTCCTTTATGTTTTGGGCTAAGAGCTTTTTGCATTTTACATTATCTTTGACAGTTGTGTTGATGTTTTCTATGATGTCTTCTTCCCCTGAGATTCTCTCTTCTCTCTCTTGTATTCTGTTGGTGATGCTTGTATCTACGGCTCCTTGTCTCTTCCTTAGGTTTTTCTATATCCAGGGTTGTCTCCCTTTGTGCTTTCTTTATTGTTTCTATTTCCATTTTCAATTCGTTCACCTGTTTGGTTGTGTTTTCCTGTAATTCTTTCAGGGATTTTTGTGTTTCCTCTCTAAGGGCTTCTACTTGTTTACTTGTGTTTTCCTGCATTTTTTAAAGGGAGTCCTTTATGTCTTTCTTAAAGTCTTCCATCATTATCAAAAAATGTGATTTTAAATCTAAATCTTGCTTTTCTCGTGTGTTTGGATATCCAGTATTTTCTTTGATGGGAGAATTGGACTCTGATGATGCCAAGTAGTCTTGGTTTCTGTTGTTTAGGTTCCTGCACTTGCATTTAGCCATTGGGTTGTCTCTGGTGTTTGCTTGTCTTGCTGTTTCTGAGAGTGACTTGATCCTGTTGTCTGTGTCAGCACTCCTGTAGAACTGTTTTCTTGTTTTCTTTCAGCCTTTCCTGAGAACAGATGCTCTAATTTCAGGTGTGTCGGTGCTCCTGGAGATTGTCTTCTAGCTCTAGGCACTGGCAGGAATCAAAGGGTCCTGCCCTTGATTGCTTGCAGGTCTTTGCACCCTGCGGGCACAGTTGGCACTATGCAATTCCCTCTTGGGTCTAGACTGTGGGCAGAGGGTAGTCTTCTCTGACTTCTCAGGAGTATCCACACTTCTGAGGGTCCAGCTCTCTCCCCCACGGGATTTGGGTGCAGGGAGCTGTTTGTCCAGTTCAGTTCGGTCCTGGGCACAGACCAGAACTGCGGGTACTGGTGACTGTCTGTTCCTATATCCCTGTGTCCAGAGGCACTGTGCAGTTTCCCCTTGGACCAGGATGTGGCCAGAGGCATGCAGAGGTGACAGTCTGTCCTATGGTCTCAGAATGTCTGCACTCCCGGGTGATCAGCTTTCTTCTCCACAGGCTGTTTTTTTTTTTCCAATGACCTTTTCACAGATCTTGTTGGCACATTCCATGCAGAAGAGGTTGTGGCCACATGGAACTAGGGCAGCAATAACTTCATTCTCAAAGCAAATCACATTGTCATGCTTTCTTCTTGATCCTGGAGGTGAGCTAGAGGTGCAACCACCACTGGAAAAAGAGTAACTATTGGTACCATTAGAAAAAGCAGGGATGTATATTGGAAGGCCAACATGGTTGCCTGTACTAGGTGGGTTGCTCCTAACCCTTTGAGCAAGTGAGTATTCTATGCTCTCAGGAAATGTAGGAGACAAATGAGGAGTTGATGGCTGACTTCCCCTACACTGAATCTTCATGTTACCAGAAGGATTCAAGATGACACTAGCATGAACATCCATAATGAACGTTTTCAGTTTTTTTTCAGATTAGCATACAAAGCATCACGTATCATTATGACATTTTGAAGCAAAATCTGTCTAAGAAGATTCACCTGCCCCTTCACATCTCTGATCTGCAGTGTGGCTATGACACATGCTTGTGGCTCACCCTACTTAAGAGAGCTGGAAAAGGGACCAGAAGGGGGTGAAGGTAAGAGCCAATGAAGCACAGGATAGGGGTTGGTTAAAGCCCTTGGTCCTTTGAAGGCTCATTTCCCCAATGTAGGGGAATGCCAGGGCATTGAGGTAGGAGTTTATGATTGGGAATGGGAGCATCCATAGAAGCAGAGGAAGGGGAGAGAGTATGGGGGGAGGGTAACATTTGCAATTTAAATACATAAAATAACCAGGGAAAATTAAAAAAAAGGACACTTGTGAAATAGCATTATTATTAACATTTAAGGTAAGACAAACAGGAGCAAAATATGAAGACAATGAGAAGCATTGCCAGTGCACAGCGGGTACTTCCTTGTGCATGGCATTCCCTCACCTTTGTTAGCTGCAAGGACTGTGGTCTACCTGCGGAAATAGTAATCTCTGTTGAGTGGGAGGCAGAGCAGCACCTAAGTACAGCTAGCATGAACATATGTGACCTTGACAACTATGAACCAGAAGAAGAGCATCCACCCTTCCAATAAGTCAACAGAATAGGATCAATTAAGTGTAGTGGCGAGACATTTTTGGAGGGCAGGTTGCCTACCAACGTTAGTTTGCCTATCTCAGAACAACATACAGGGAAACAAGACTTTAAAAGTGAATGAGAAAAATATATTCAATCCATAATCAAATGAGAAATGGCTTGGGAATGGTTCCAGGGAGAGTTCCTGAATCAGGTTTTCTTTGGCATCCACATTTAGCCATCCTGTCTTCTATTTTAAGAACCATTCACATGTCTGAAATGAAGGATTTACCTTTTAATGAAGACACCCTAATTTCATTGTAAATATAGGGCCCGGCATCCTTGACCTTGTAGTAAATTTCATATGATAAAAAGAGGTGACATCATTAGCCACCATCAGTCTGACACAGCTGGTGCTAGGAAGAGACATTGCTAATCACAAACGGTATTATTCTCCAGTGTCAGTTGTTCTAATACAACTATATTGCCCAGAATGTCCAAATCTGTTTGCTAAAATGTAACAAATTTGAGTAGCCATAGCATAGGGGATTTATTGAAAAATGGCTTATTGTGGAAATAGCTAAAATTCTTGAAAGATGTAGTGCTATTCCATGTCCTTCAAAGATTACAAAAATTACCTTCGAAAACATCCATTATTAAAGAAATGAATTGCATTATAAACTCTGAGGAAAAAGAATATATTTTAAACTCAGTTTGACACTACCAAAGATTGTAGTAACTAAAATTTCTTCAGGAATATAGTATACCTGGGAAGTCTTACTTATTTAAAATCTTCTTTATTGTGATGATTTTTTTTGTTCAATGTGGTTTTGAGGCCGTAATTATGGATGAGAGGAGCATAATATTTCCCCAAGTAAAGCACATAATCAAGTGAGGATTACAATGAAATAAATAATTAGTTTCATATATGATCTCAATTTAGCTTAGTGTGTTTGGAAGGTGAGTTTATAGGCTACATGCAATTCAAATGGTATTATCCTTATGCAAACTAGCATGAATTGTTTTTATTCTATGTATAGATAAATGCAGTTTTATCATCTGAACTCTAACTGATGTGCCATGCTTACTGGATGTTTTTAATAAGTTCTTTCTAGTAGTTTACCGGTGCCTGCACAAGGAAGGTGGCATTGGTGGGGGTTCAAGACAAAAGCTTAGTAGGGAACACAGTTGCTATTTCATGGTGACTCCTTGGCAGCTGTGTAGCAGACTCTGTGGTTATCACATCATGTTTCAAATGCTACTTGGAGTCTCTGGTGAGCTAATCACATTCACTGAATGAACAGAATTCTAGATTACCAAGAAGACCCATCGTACTGAATTTAAAAATAATTTCACTTATTATGAAAAGAAACTTTAAGCTATGTTCCTGGATAGCTATTGCTCCATAATGAAGCACCCTAAAAACCAGTGGCTTTGAAACTAAACTTGTGCCAGGTGATGTGGCACACACCTTTGATCCAGGAACTCAGGAGGCAGAAGCAGGTTGACCTCTATGGGAGCACAGTGTTATCAGGCTATGACACCAGGAAGAAGAGATCACTGGCAATCATCTTGGACTCTGATTGCCACAATCTGTCCTCTCTCACTCAGTGAGCATGTTCCTTCTGAATACAAAACGCATTGCTAGTCGGGATGTGTTGTTGTTGTTGTTGTTGTTTTGTTGTTGTTGTTGTTGTTGTTGTTGATGCTGCCCTGTTTTGCTCCTTTGCAAGTTAGGTCTCCACATCACAGGCTAGCGTTGGGCTAACTGTGTAGTCAAAAGTGACGTTAAACTTCCAATCCTCCTGCCTCAACTTTCTGAGTGCTAGGATTATACCACCGCATCCATTCTATGTGTTACTGGGGATCAAACTGCGATAAACCTGGGTTGCATTTGGAATAATCTCTAAACAGTAATAAAAGTTAAGGTCCCAGGGGTTATGGTATAGATGCCATTGGAGAGCCATTCTGTCAATCACAATACTTGGTAACTTCCAAGCCAGCCAGCCCCTCATGCTACTGACTTATGTATTAACTCAAAAATCATGGCGAGCACCAAAAGGCAAGTCCACACACAGACAAGGCTTTCTGAGCATCTTTCAAGTACAACTCCCCTTGATTTCCCCAAGTACGATGTTGGGATGCGTTGGCCAAAACTGCAATCTCTCACCAGTTCTTGGGGCAGGTAGTTCATGATTCTCATGGGTACTGATGTGTTCCAACAGTTCTCAAATCCACCTCGATCAGTGTTGGAATGGTGGGCTAAGCACTCGACCCCACTCCTGCTCCTGAGTTATTCCCTGAACTCTTCGTTCCTCATGCTTCCTCGCTAGCTTGGTGCTCAGATCACTTAATCCTTTTTCCTTCATGAAGTGAAGGGCTTGTTTACAAGTGAGGTCTTGTATTTATCACATCCCTTCCCTATAGACTCTCATGGCTAGTTTTCATTTCCTGAAGTACGATTATTAAGGTACAGTTGATGTCTATATTGAAGGCTTAGCAATAACGGCATTTGACATGTGTGCATACCATGAAACCATTACTGTAGAACATCTATTTATCATTTTTAAATGTCTCTTCTCGCTTTATTATAATTCGTGTGCTAACCTCTCATTGGCCCTGTCCCAAGAAAACCACTAATCTGCTTTCTGTCAGAAGACCTCATTTTCTCGAGTTGTATAGAAATATAACATGTTTTGATGAGGTGCTATTGACATCCTATTCTAATTTTTATATTTGTAGTTATATTAGTATTTCACCCTTTTCCTTTTATTGCTTCGTCTAGCAGGATTTTTTTGTGGGGGTACAAGGGTTGTTTGTTTATTTTTGAGACAGTATCATGCTGTGTAGCCTTGGCTAGTCTGGGACTCAGGATGTAGAACATTCTGTCCTGGAACTCCTAGAGATCCACCTGCTTCTGCCTCTGGGTGCTGAGATTAAAGTATACAGCATCATTCCTGGCTGCATTATGAGTAACTTTAAATAAACCATTGAACATCCTTGGTGAGACATTTGTCTTACAAATATTGAACCTATCTTGATTTGTTTTAAATTCTCACAGCAGTGTATTTTAAGAGTGCAGATACTGAATTCTGTATAAATCCTACATGTGAGTTTATTACTTTATATATCTATTATTTTTACCTTTTCATGGAAAATTTGAAAATATCAAGGTTGTGAAGCTTTTTCTCCTATGCTTTGTTTTCTTGCATGTTTTAGTTGTTGCCTCTGTAGTGAAATGGTTTATCTGTCTACTGTTTGAATTCGGTTTGTTCTCTCAAGAACTTGTCATGTTATTTGATTTTGAGAGGCAGTAGGACAGATCAGAGATGAACATGTCCCAGACACAAGGAGGCAATCTTCAGACATAAAGATTGATCCTACCATTATACGACCATGTTAATTACCACAAGAATCATTTATTCTGGAGCAGGTCTGCATTTTCTGTTTATTCTCTTCTGCCCTTCTAAACATATAGACTTCCATTTCTCTATGATATAAAAATGGATTACTTGGCCCCTGCTTGAAGCAGCCATTTTTTTCTTAGACATCTATACTCCAGAAGTGTGGGCCAAAATTCCTTCCATAGAAGTAACCCAGTTTCATGCACTCTATGTAGCAAGAGAAAAACAGAAAGAGGAATGTTTTTTGGGGGGGTTAATTTTTTAAAATACTGTTTTTAATTCTTGATATTATGATATAATTATATTATTTCTACTTTCTCCTTCTTCCTGCAAAACCTTCCATATACCCCTCCTTTCTCTCTGTCAAATTCATAGCCTCTTTCTTTAGTCATTGTTACATACATACATGTAATGTATGTGCATATATACATACTCTGTATGTGTTACTTCTATTTAAAATTGATGCAAGCTGTCAACTCAATTGTAATTTTTGGCATGTGAATATTCCATTGATGCAGCAGCATGGGCTCAAACATCACCCTTTCCCTGAAAGAAACAACAATGAAACTTAAGCTACTGTCTGATCTCCCCACACTTAAGTTCCCCAGTTTGTTTCAGCAGCCTGTCACTTAAAGGCATCTCAATGTGTAATGAGCATCAGTGGTTTTTAAATATCATTTCCAGAGCTTTACAACTTAAATCATGAACTATTTGTTATCTTATATCATTTTTGTATATAAGAAACCTAAGAGCAGCCTAGCTGAGTGTTCTGGGTCAGAGTTTCCCATCAAAAAATGAGACAAGATCACCAAGGCTACTACATTTAAAGACTTGTTGGGCTGTTAATGCCTTCTTAAATCTGAAACATGATGTTAGCTAGAAAAAAAAGCCATTTTTAATTCTCTATCTTTTCTAATGGTAAGTCTCTTTTCTCAAATAAGAGTAAATTTGAGGAGAAAGGAAAGAGTGAGGAGGGGGAAAGAGGGGGTTGAACAAGAGAAGAAGGAGGAAGGGAGGAGGAGGAAGGGTGGAAGGAGAAAGGGGAGGAGGAAGAAAGGTAGGAGGAGGAAGAAGGTTGGGAGGAGGATGGAAAGAAGGAGGAAGGGTGGGAGGAGGAAGAGGAGGGGGCAGGAAATACTTGTGTAGGAAAGAAACAGGAGGAACTAGGGAGAAACAGGGTTTTTGAGAGAAGCTCACCTTGTAAATGATGTAAATCAACAAGTCCATGTGTTCTTTTGGGGTCATGACTCTGGTACAACCTGAAGTCAGGGGAAACTACACAATTAGTATTACACGTTAAAGGAGTCAGAACATTGGAGGCCATCTTGGATGCCAGTTCTCGGGGAAGTCTGTTTCTGGTTGTAATCCTTAAGGATTTGTGAATATTCAGTTCTGTGGATAGAATCACAAAATGACAGTAGAAATGCTTGATTTCCTATTTGTGAAAAAATAAACACCTTGGTGGTCGGTGCACAGTATTTGTACATGACTCCCATGGGATTTTCATAGCTAACTTTTAAGCATATCACAAGAAAGACATCTTGTGGATATTAGGACTTTTAAGTATAAAATGGAGAAGGTCATGAAATATATTAATAAAGTTTATAAATTCATCAGTCTCATTGATTTTTGGCACACATGTGGGGTTACCATAGCCAATGAGTTTCAAATGTTTGATTCTTTACAGCTTAGTTTTTGTTTATTAAGAACTATTTTTTGCTAGAATTGCTATGTTCTTAGTCTGCTATCATTTACAAATTACCCCTGGTTTAAGCAATGAAAAGTTTATACTTATTCAGTGTTTTCGCTTCCTTATTCCACTTCAAAAGATTCTGTCCAAGAATCTTTTACTGGTAGTAACTGCAAGTTTGCTGTTAAAGAAACACAGAACATGATGTTCAGTTGAATAGCGAATTCTATGTGATAAGGAATCAGGGAAAGATGAGTGGAGGAAGGTTCATATTCAGACCACCATAGACCAGCAGTTCTCAACTTCTGGGTCTTGAATCCTTTGGGTGGAAAGTTTAATGACCCTTTCACAGGGGTTACCTAGGTGGGGAAGGTTTAATGACCCTTTACCAGGGGTCACCTAAGACCATCATAAGACACAGATATTTACATTATGATTCACAGTAGTAGAAAAGTTACAGTTATGAAGTAACTACTAAAATAATTTTATTGTTACGGGGCACTACAACATGAGGAACTATATTAGAGGGTCACAGCATTAGGACAGTTGAGAACCACTGCCATAGACAATCATGTACAGATGATAAAAAAACGAGATCTTCTGTCACTTAAGCTATCATGTTATATTTAGATTTCCAGCACTTTCTAAACACAAGTTAACATAGTATAATATATGTTAATTTTTGAATGAGATAGACTCTCCTAAGAGGATGTCAGAAATTAAATACAAGTCCCAGAATGCATGCATATATATGCAACTATGTGCTTATGGTATCAAGCAGGTCCTACATCTCCCAGAACCATTAGTATGTCCTTTTATATGCCTTTATATGCCATAGTTTTCCTGTTAAAAATTAATTTAATGTGAGAAAATGCATTACTGCTAATATCAGTTTCTTACATCACTGGCTAAGATAATTTTTATCAAGGCAATATATGTCAGGATATTACAATATTCTTTATAATAAAAGAGTCTTAATATGAAATATATGGTATTAAAGTAGAAAATAGACTTTGGACATCAAAATATTATACTTTAGTATCCCTCTTTATGTCACCTCTAGGACATTCTTAGAACATTTCCACCATACACAAATGTTTCATCCCTTGGTTATTTAATTAATATAGGATTGAGGCTGGAATTACTAAGTCAAACTTTGTTAGTGAATTTTTTTTAAATTTTAGATGTGAGGAATTTCTTCAAGGCATGTTTTTTATTTCTTCTAGTGTAACACATCTGATGGGCAGCTTGTAAAATCCCAGAGGACAGAATAAAATCTAAAGAAGTGACAGAATCAGTCAAAGCGACATTAGTTTTTAAGAACGAACCAGCCCTGGAAAGAAATAGCAGCTCATAGCCAGGCAAGCCAGGGCAGTGTCTGCACATTCCAGTGGGAGTTCCCAGGCATCTATAGCCATGGGTATCTCTGAAAGGAAGTGACCCCGGTGAGACCTACCGACCAAAAGCAACTGATCTGCAATGAGCAAATGATCTTGCTGCAGGGGCAAGGTGTATGTCAATTATGTACTACAGGAAGAGAAAAATCCTATGTCCCCAGAAGTGGAGGAAGCTAGGTCAAGCACAGGCTTGCCTAGAAATGGAATGGGAACAGAATAAGGACTTCAGGCTGATTTAGAAGAGAGTGTTTCAATAAGTCTATGAAATGCTCCTGACACGAAATGGATTCCAATGGGAGAGCTGCAGTGGCATAACACAGGAAGAAATTTAACAGATGTTGGCACGATCCTGATCTTGGAGAGATTAGTGAAGAAAAACTTGGTTCTTGATTGGAGAAGGGAACTTGGCTCTAATATGTGAGAGTAGATGACGTCAGCAAGAAGTACAGTGACCATCTAGTAGAAAATGTGTTTGCAGCCCTTTAATCCCTTCCTCTCTACAAATGTGTGCTACATGTTATAGCCAAGCCCATCCATAGAACGCCATCATCTGACAGACTATGAGACTCCTGAAAGATGCTCACAGTTTTGCAGATCATAAACCTCCTAGTTGTGGACTCTGAAGCCCAAACGCACCATTTCTATGCAAGATGCACAGGAAGGAGGGATCTTTAAGTATTAAATATGTGAGTATATGAGCATGCACATATACATGTAAGTTTGTACTTAAATGACATTGTATAGCTATAATGAACAGATTATCATAGGCAAATTATCAGCTGGATACTAATGGTTTTTTTAAATTAGAGGTAATTATTCACAATGTTGACATATCTGTTTACTTAGTAAGCTCAAGATATTTAAAATTAATGTGTTTATGTCAAGTAAGGGACAGGTTGTGGAATCATATGCTTACCATTGCATCTATGTTTGGACAATGTGGAGTCTAATGCATGAATGGCTCCAAACAGGAGACCTGACCACCAACCTTTGCTTTCTCTTCACATGGTATGACTGTGTGCTCTTCCAAACAATGATTTGTCTGTCACAGAGAAAGCTATGGCAAAGAGAGAGAAGGGAAGATAGAACAGTGATGTCAGCTCCTTAACACAAGGCCCTTAATACGCTGCTCTGAATAAATTAGGTCTTAATTCAAGTTAAGCCAATGGCCCACTGGCTTTCCTTACAATCCCAGTGTGCTGAACATTTCAGGATGACAAAGGACAGGACAGTTGAGATGTAAACATACATGTAATATCCATATACATGCAGATTGAGTTATTTACCATGTCACAGAATCTCATATATAATTTATGTTTAATTATTTATTTTTCTTTGAGTTTGTTTACATAGTGGATGACGTTGATAGGTTTCCATATATTGAACTATCCATTCATCCCTGGGATGAATCCTACTTCATTATGGTGAGTGATCATTTTGATGTGTTCTTGGATTCATCTTGCAAGAATTTTCTTGATGGAAATTGATCTGATGTTCTTTGTCTTTGTTGAGTCTTTGTATAGTTTAGGTACCAGGGTAACTATAGCTTCATAGAGTGTATTGGGTAGTAAGGAATAGTTTGAAGAGTATTAGATCTTCTTTGAAGGTCTGATAGAATTCTACACTAAAATCGTCTAGTCCTGGGCATTTTTTGGTTGGGAGACTTTTTAATGACTATTTCTATTACTTTAGAGTTTCTGGGATTGTTCCAATGGTTTATCAGATCCTGATTTAACTTTGGTACCTGGTATCTGTCTATAAAATTGTCCATTTCATCCAGATTTTCCAGTTCTGTTGAGTATGGGCTTTTGTAGTAGGATCTGATGATTTTTTTGGATTTCCTCCATTTCTGTTGTTATATCACTCTTTTCATTTCTGATGTTGTTCATTTGGATACTGTCCCTGTACCCTCTGGTTAGTCTGGCTAAGGGTTTATCTATCTTGTTAATTTTCTCAATCAGCTCCTGGTTTTGTTAATTCTTTGTGTAGTTCCTTTTGTTTCTGCTTGGTTGATTTCAGCCCTGAATTTGATTATTTCCTACCATCTATTCCTCTTGGGTGTATTTGCTTCTTTTTTGTTTCAGAGTTTTCAGATGTGCTGTTAAGCTGCTTCTGTATGCTCTGTCCAATTTCTTCATGGAGGTACTCAGAGCTATGAGTTCTGTCCCATATCTTTTGGTATGTTGTACCTTCATTTTCATTAGATTCTAAAAAGTCTTTAATTTTTTTTTTCTTCCCTGACCAAGTTATCATTGAGTAGGGGAGTCGTTCAGCTTCCATGTGTGGGCTTTCTGTTGCTCTTGTTGTTTTTGAAGATCAGCTTTAGTATGCGGTGATCTGATAGGATGCATGGTATTATTTCAATCTTCTTATATTGGTTGAAGCTTGTTTTGTGTCTGATTATATGGTCACGATGAAGTGCCAGCATTGTCAGGACAGCCAAAGCTTGGGTCTGGGTTTTCTCTTCTACAAAAGAATTCTTTAAGTCATCTGAGAAGAACAGTTCCTAGAAAGAATTACAGATGATAGAAACTTGATAAAGACTATTAGGAGTTAATTTGTGTAGTCTTTGAAAATAATTTTCTCTGCTCTCACTTTTGAAACTATAGGAATATGTGTCTGTGTGTAAACATTTTCCTATGGTAATTGAAGAGGATATATATTGATGTATAATTTAATGATAAGGTATAACATTTCACAATATTCTATGAATATGCAAATCATATAAAAAGATCTACCAATGAAATAACTCACAGAAAATATCATTAAAATCATACAAAGAGCATGAAGTTCTAAAGTTGTGTATTTCATAGTGCACTAATTATTTTCAATGACAACTCAGAATAGCAATACTAATAAACTGAATCATCATTTGCATCAAAAATACTTAATTCTTAAAATGATCAGAAACATAAATGCTTGTTATTGTATGTAATGATGTTAATAATTTATAATAGTACATTTATATTATATTTTAAATATTTTATCTTTTATGTGAGTACTATACCACTCTTAGGCATATACACAAAAGATTCCCCAACTTGTCCCAGGAGCATGTGTTCCACTATGTTCATAGCAACCTTATTTGTGATAGCCAGAATTTGGAGACAACTCAGATGTCCCACAACGAAAGAATGGATACAGAAAATGTGGTTCACTTACACAATGGAATACTACTCAGCTATTAAGAATGAGGACATCATGAATTTTGCAGGCAAATGGATAGAACTAGAAAATATCATCCTAAGTGTGTTAACTCAGACTCAAAGGGATGTGCATGGTATGTACTCAGTAATACCTAGATATAAGTCAAAAAAGTACAGAACATGCAAGATGCAATCCATAGAACTCAAGAAGGTTAACAGGCTGAAGGGTCCAAGTGAGGATTCCTTAATCTCACTTGGGAGGGAGAAGAAAGAAATCATGGGGCCAGAGGGAGTGAGGGTCCCTGGTGGGACAGGGGACAGGGAGGGGAAAAGGAGAACATGGTCAGGTATTGGGGGAGAGGGAAAGGGGACTGAAACCCTGAGGGCCAGCAGAGAGAATGGAAACAGGCAACCTTGGGAGGTAGGAGGTGTGGGGACCCTCCAGAATGTACCAGAAACCTGGAAGGCGAGAGACTCTCAGGACTCAAAGAGAGAGACCTTATATGCAATGTCCTACAGTGAGGAGAGGGAACTTGTAGAGTCCACCTCCAGTAGAAATACAGAATTGTTTCTATCTGAAAGAACTGTAGGAACAAAAATGGAGAAGAGACTGAGTGAAAGGAGGTCCAGTGACAGACTCAAACTGGGATGGGGGCGGGTAGGCTCCAAGGCCTGAACTATTGCTGAGGCTATGATGTGCTTATAGACAGGATCCTGCCCTCTGAGAGGCCCAACAAGCAGCTGAAAGAGTCAGATGCAGATATTTACACCCAACCAATGGGCGGAAGCTGTTGATCCCTGTGGTTGAATTAGGGAAAAGCTGGAAGAAGCTGAGGAGGAGGATGACCCTGTAAGCAGACCAGCAGTCTCAAGTAACCTGGACCGGTGAGATCTCTCAGTCACTGAGCTACCAAGCAGGCAGCATACACCAGCTGATAGGAGCGCCCACTCCACCCCACCCCTGGCCCCCCACACATATACAGCAGAGGACTGCCTGGTCTTTACCTAATCCTTGAGAGACTTGAGGGCCCAGAGAATAGGAAAGTATGGTGGGGTTGGGGGAGGGCATCCTCTTGGAGATGGGGGTAGGATGAGGTATAGTGAGAGGGCAGACTGTACTATAAAAAAAAAAGATTAAAAAATAAAAGTAAAAAATAAAAAAAAATAAAAAAGGTTCAGGAAGGTACAGTGTGAATTAGGCTACAAGATGGGGTAGATGATGTCATCAGGAGCATGTGACCGGTGGGAGCAGTTACTAAATTTCTGGACAGGGAGTTAGACATAGTGCAATGGTGTCTTCCAGGAAGTTCTTCATTGGGGGGCCACTGGAAGATCAACGGGAGGAAGAAGTGTCTGGGAGAGCTCATCTGTATCCGGAATGCAGCTGAGGTGCACGCAGACCCTGAGGTGGTTTGTGTATTGCGGACCGCCTACACCGCCAGGCAGAAACGAATCTCAAAATTGCTGTGGCTGTGCAGAACTGTTGCAAAGTGACCAGTGGGGCCTTCACGGGAGACATCAGTCCTGGCATAAACAAAGACTTAGGATCCATGTAGGTAGTACTGGGGCACTAGGAAAGGAAACACATCTCTGAGGAATCAGACAAGTTGATTGGGCAGCAAGTGAGTCATGTCTTAGCAGAGGACGTTTGCCCTCACTGGGGAGAAGTTAAGATGAAAGGGAAGCTGGCAACCCTGAGAAGACTGCGAGCAATCCAAGATCATCATCGCCGATAACAGGCAGCCTACAATTCTTAGGTAACCAAATGAATGTACTTGGTATGCCAAAATTATTGGCATTGTTGACCAAGTGGAGAAGCATCTAAGACATAAATGGATCCAAAGTTTACGAGCAAATGCTCTGGTATTACTGCATCAGAATTGACTCTCATAACCCTACCCAAACTGAGTGTATTTTCTTTATGATTTGCACCACAGCTCATCTGAGTGCTGCTAGACCCCCTTCCTTCTTCAGGGATCTTCGACTAAGTAGAAGAGGAGAAAGCAGAACATGCTGGGAAAGCACGGGTTAGAATCAGAAAATGGCGATCGTTTTGTAAGACTCTCATTGGCTAGTGTTTCCGTTGGCCATTTGTGTTAGTTGCTTTTCTTGGTGCTATAACAAAATGCCAGGCAAATGGAATTTAAGGAAAGAAGGGTTTATCGTGGCTCACAGGTTTGAGGGTACGTCATCGTCGTCTATCCTTGTGGGGAAATAATTGCGGCTCAAGAACAAGGTAGTTACTCCTATCACTCTATCACTTCCATTGTCAGGAAGCAGGGAGAGGGGGGAGAAGGAGGTGAGGGAGGGAGAAGGAGGGGATGGGGGAGGAGAAGGGGAGGGGAGGGAGGCAGTGACATTCACCTTGTGCTCTCCATTTTGTGCAGTTCCAGACTCTGGCCCACATTTAGGATGACTTTTCCCTTCCTCTTTAATAAACACTTCCAGAAGCAGATCATAGACAGTGTGTTGCCATGCTGATTCTCAATCGGATTAAACTGAGAGTGAAGATGGGCTCTACCCTGCCTCAGTATTATTGCTTCAGTCGATAGGTAATTCTGTGCAATGTGCCCTCCCAAACAGAATGGCGTGGCATCCTTCAAAGTATGATTTCTTGGGGATCAGAAAATAGGTTACAGGTTACAATTAACCATTATAGCAGACTTATAGTAATAATAATAATAATAATAATAATAATAATAATAATAATAATAATAATAATAATAATAATAAATTGTTCTCTGTGTTCCTGCTGTTTTCTTTACACTCTCTGGCTTGTAGGAAAATGTGCCTACACAAAAATGCAGAGAAGAAAATAATCCGAAGTAACATGTCTTCAGTTTCATTAATTTAGGTCCAGGCACTCAGTGGTGGAAATTGAGTTATTCTTTTTCCTTTCACACTAGGAATGGCACAGGGTGAGAAATGCAGGGGTAATGAGATTTGAGATGCACAGCTTCTGAGAATAGTCTTCATGTCTGTTTTCTTCCCCAGACCAAGAACACAGTGGCAGACTTCAAAATACTCTGGGGACCTGAGAGCAGGGAGAATTCCTGCACCTTTCTGGAGAGGAAGAAAACGAAAGAGATTCAGACAGATACAACAGCATATCAGGGGAAGGGGTTCAGATGGAGAGTCTGGCATAGCATCACAGAGGATTGGAACAGACAAAGTCACTTCACAGAGGGACTGTTCACACAGTCCCTGAGGTGGAAGGCTCTTTAACCAAGTGTCACAGGGCACAAGCAAGCCTCCTAGTGAGTAGCAAAGGTGAACGCCTTAGAAAGTATTGCAGAAATCCTTGATTATAATGTATGTATATATGCATATGTATATATGCATACGTGTGTCAAATGCTAAAATACAATGTGAAGGAATATAGCTTTCATTCCAAGTTCTAATTGTATAGAAGTATAGTGAGATATGTAGACTTTTTGACTGATTAATTTTATCTTTTTTGTTATTTTTATGTGTATTTTAAAATACTGCACTTAATTCTATTTTTTTTAAAAAAAGAATATTTGTCTGCTTATAATTTTCTGAAGTCTAGTCTTATTTCTACTCCATGATTTGCCTCTTGATCAATACATCCTGGAAACATTCACATTCTTTCTCCTGCTCTAATGATTGACAAATATTGAAAGCTACTCTCTTCCCCTTTCTTGTTAACAAAAACTGACCCTTCCTGTCGCATATGAAAGTATACATTAGGGAAGAAAGACCCTTCCTCATATTCCCAGTGGGTTAACATCAATGGACCCAACCTAGTGATTGTCAGTGTGATTTGTAGACCAACAGCATCGATATCTCATTATGTCAGTTCCTGCAAAACTTTAAAGTTCAATTGTAGACCTACCCACCCGGCAACCAAAGCAGATACGAGTCAGCAACCTGTGCTTTAAAGAGCCATTCAGACTACTGTAATACGTGAGCAAGGATGAGAATAATCTCTCTAAGTGACTAGAGTAATTCAATTTTCCTTCGAATAATTGGTCCAGGGTGGGTAGATGGTACCCAGTGCTGCAAAAATCTATTTTACCCTAAGAGGACAAACTCTAGGGTAAAGGTGAGCATACTGAAGTGAAGCAGCAGCAAGCAAATAGAAATCATTCTGCTTGACTTAGTTAGTTCCAGAATTTTCCTTTCTGTGACGTTGTCTGGTGAAATGTTTTCCATATTGATTTCTGTAACTGACCCAGGTTTTCTATGAATGACCGTCAAAAGCATGAAAACTGTTCTATATTGTCAGAGGAAAGTCCTCTCCAGTCATCTAGTCTCCAGGGTGACTTTTAGCCCTCTATTTTCTCTACCAAGAGCATTTATACTTGAGGTCTCTGTGAAAGAAATCTGTGCATTCCAATGTAAGGATTCGAAGCATCTAATTTGAAGTAGAAGAATCCTAGGCCTTGATTACGTGATCATGGAACTGGGCTGTAACTCAGTGGTAAATTGCTTGCCTACATATCTAAAGCCCACCCACAAAGAGGAACTAAACGATAATATGTGTGCCCTGGTGTGTACAACTTTGAAGGAGGGTGGCATGTCGGAAAATTCCAGAGGTTCTAGGACTAAGGATTTTCAAGGACTATTCTCCATTTAGATTTAAAGCAGAGGTTGATAGTCCTAGAGCAAATAGAATTATTTGCTCGTACGATTTATTTTGAAAATCAAACTTCCATTTTTTCTAAAAACAAAACAAAACACCCAAAAACAAGCAACCAACCAACCAAAATGAACAAAAAACAAAGCAAAACCCAGTGATTATTCTTGTTACCTTGGTAGAAAGTGAACTGGAGATTAGGACATACTTCTGTCTTTCCTTTCCAGAGAGAACTATTGTTTCATAAATATTTTCATTTATCATGGCTGTCAAATTGGATTTCCCAATATACTGATCCCAGACAGGCGGGAGGGAACACCCACTGATGGGAAGATAAGTACTGCTCCCCATGAAGGACGAGCAGGATGAGCCAGGCAAGCCTAGTGGCAACCAGTTAGCTTCCCTCGACCCAGGAAAGAGGAAGAAAAAATACTGGGAATGAGTGCTCGCAGAGGTGTAGCATAATTAATAAAATAATTAGGCATGGGTTTTGACTGGTATTTGGACATAAATGCCTGTCAACTGTCCAAAAGGGAACATGTTTCTCATTAGTTTAACTGGAGAACAACCTAATCTTTTTTTAAGAAGTCATGGTTCCAGCATAGCTAGCAGTGCCTATATTTTCCACTGCAGGGAGCAAGCTGCTGGATCCATCATGTGAATGGTCCCAGGACAGACAGAGCTTCTATCCCAAGGACCAAGCTGACTTTCTATAGCAAGATGTCGTCAGCGTCTTTTTGAAGGTATTTATCTTATGAATACATCATCCCTTTTCCTAATTCCAGTCCGATGTTTAGATAAACTGAAAAATTATCTAAGCCACCCACGAGAGATTTAGAATTCTCTGTCTAGTCTAAGGACACATGTGCCTTGAAGTAGCTAGCAGGCAAACTCAATGACATGTTTTTCCATAAACACTGCTATTATCTGCCTTGCAGAAATATCAGGGGATCTGCCTTCATCTTGTTCTGAGTCTACATTCCCTCGGGAAGGAGAGGGATGCCTGCCAAAAACTTTCAGAACCTCAAGGAAGGGTTTACTGGAGCCCCGTGTTCTTTCAATGTACTTAAAGATTTAGCTAAAACATCTTTAAGAGGAACACAGTTGTCTCTCAGGCTCACATATAAACGGTGCATGAGTTCTTAAGGTCAATGCCAAAGTTCAAAGACATATATTGGTTTTAGATGCATTGTCTGATTTTATAGCTCCACTTCTATCAGGAGTAAGAAACACTGAAAATATTACATTTGAGGCTGGGCTCTCTGGGCTCAGCAAATTGAGGGGATATACACGCTTATATTTTTGGTTGTGAGCCTAGCCTTTAACGGCTGAGCCATCTCTCCAGCCCAGGAGGGATATACACTCATGCATGACTTAAACTTATTTGATGGTAGCAATATTTTTCCTACTTACATTTTACTCATACTTTGTACTCCACTCTCTTTTTGTAATACATTACAAACATGCTTAACTTATAACCTTGTGTTCTGAAACTGCTTGCCTCAAAGGTTTAAAATCACTGTCAAATCTTCCTCCTCCAACAGTGTCCTTCAAACCACCTACAGCCATATCTTTTTTTCATGGTCTGCCTAGCAAGCAACTTCTTAATGACATAATACAAAAACTAAGTATCGTAATTGTGATTGATGATGTCTATCTCATTGAATATCCATAATACTTTGCCAAGAAGATGGGGGTGTGTCTCAGAGAATGGGGCTGATGAGTGACAGGCATACAGTCCAATCCCCTACTCTTCCAAGACTGACGCTTCTGCCAGTTTCTATCAGTGATGTGTGAGGAAGCAGAGACGGAGGGTAGAAAAGAAATTGGTTTATTTACTGTGGTGAAGAAAAAGAAACACAGTCTATTGATTGACATCCCTTAAGTTCAACAAACTAATCAAATTTATCACCTTTAACATGCTGTCTGAAGTGCCAAGACACTTTGCCATGTGGGGTTGACTGATTTTCTGCCTTGATAATAAAATGAAAAAAAAAATGCTTGTATACAAAGCACAAATGTCAAGGGAGAGTTAGTTACAAGGGGGCCCTTTTGTCCTGAGTAAATTCCATTCCATATGACTTCATGGTAATTTAAGAATTAGTGACCTTGAGCTAAGTCAACAGGATACAACGTCGAAGGAACCCAAATAATATAGATATCAGAACCCCTGAGTAATATAAGGGCTTAGGCTTCCGTTGCTCAGGAAAAGAAATGACAAGAAGATATTTGGGCATTTTCTAAAGTAATTCAGGAAAGAAAACAATGGCTTGTAATATCTAATCCTTTCTATTTCAAGTCTATTCTATCGATTCATGTCTTCAGGCCTAGATCCTGCATTGATATATGGAGAGATGAAGTTGATCCCAATGTTGTCAGAGCAGGAGTTAATGAAATACTTCTCACACAGCACCTTCCAGAGGGTACTACACGCAGGTTTTCATTGATGCTTCCCAAGATAACAGAAATGACTTAGTACACATAGATATGAGTGCACATGGCCATCTGTGACCCAAACAGTGAAAATCTGTCTGGGAAACTGGAGGGACATTCTGAGAACTTCAACTGATGAGGGGATGATGCCGTGGTGTAGTCACAGGTAGGGTGTTCATAGCCACTCATGTAACTAGACAGCCATGTGCTTTGTGGGTTACAGATTGTGGCTAGAGTTGACTTAAAAGCACCTGACACGATTGTGAGTTCTGCAGAGGTATAATGTGAAGTGGACTTCGATGACATGTTTTCAATGCTGTCCCTAATGAGATGGCAATGTGGAATGTGATCCAGGATGCTCACACCTTTCCCTCAAAGCAAGGACTCTCCCAAGACTTCATATGTCCTCATTGACATGGACTGGCCATTTCCTCTCAAAACTGTGGCCTAGATACAAGGCAGTATATTAGTACCAGGGCATCCTGCAGCTCAAGTCTTCTTAGATCACAGGTTTCTTTTTTGTTTAAGTTGCAAGAAAATTGCTTATGCCTGTAAAATTGCTCTTTACATATGAGAATAAATGACCCACATAAGTAGCATTTTGTGCTTAGATAAGGGAGACTGTAGGCACAGTTCTTTGGGTAGGTTTGGCTTGGAAAGTATACTTTATAATAACAAGGACCTGAGATTGAAAATGTGATTTTATGACTCTTTTCAATATATGACATCAAAATGTAGGAAGGTTATTTGTAGTGTATTTTAGAATGGTAATTATAATAAATAAGCATATTAGTACACTCTCTCATATATTTTTTACCTAACACTGCTTGTGTTCCTGAGCTTTCTATCCTACAGAAATAGAAGGAAATCTTTAATCGATTTCCACTGGGCTTTCTCTCAGTCACTTCACCCACCCTAGCAAGAGACTCATTTTGGCATTTTGTCCTTTATCAGACCCTAGTTCAAAGAAAGTAAACACTAGGAAATTTTAAATGTAATATTGTTCCTACCCTGCTCCTATCCTGGAAGGCTCTAGACTTTTAAAAGAAAGGCAGGCTCTGTTGCCCAGAACTTTGTATTGTAAAAGGACCAATTTTACAGTAGTACCATACTGAATAGCAGGCTATAAGCCGAATTGAATTAGAATCTTTATTGGTTGGAAAAGGAACAGTCAGTGACTTGTTTCACCAGATGCGCTGCAATTTACTCTGTGTCTATTGAGATTCAATGTATAGACCCAGGCCAATTACTAAGATTATTCCGTCATTTACAGCCTTCTTATTGAGTAGAAGCTAATGGTGACTGTGGAATGAAGACTTGTTCTGTTTAAGACAACTTGAGCCCATCTTTGTGATATATATTAATACAAGGTAATTTTATAAATAGACATCTAACTACATGGGCAAAATATGTCATACGGCCTCAATGATTATGTGCCTACGCTGAGTAGTTCGGAAGTAACATATATATTATTACAGACTCCTTTACTTAATTAGATACGTGCAATGCAAACTGGTAAAAATAATGCAGATCTGAGTATGCAATCTTTTTTCATTTATGGAATTTTTAATGCCAACTCTAAAACATAGAAAAGTAGAATGCTTCAAAGAAAACACAAATTATAGAATTTTACGGGTGGAAAATCCTAATATAGTGAAGGAATAAGTTCAAAACCAGCGTCATACCATGGAAGGATGAAGTTCAAAGAGAATAACTGATTAGGATTATACCCAAACAACAAATTGGTAACATAAAATTGTCTTCCATTTTGTCTAATAGGCTGGATGGTGACTTGATTGAACTCTTGTGTTTGTATTTTTCTCTAATTTTTCTGGGTCACGTTGGCATCCAGTTGACAGTGTCTCCAATTTTGAGACAGACCTTTAAAGAACTCTCTTCATATGCTTCCCCTGTAAGTTAGTGGGTGCTTTGCAACCCAGACCGCCTGGTTCAGGAAGGCAGTAGATCGTCAGTCAGTGCCATGCAGTGGAGAACTTCAATAGAACGTATGGAAACAGATGTAGACTCCACTCACTTCTGCAGCCACTTTAGATGTAGTCGCAGCTGGGAATAGCTTCAACACTGTCTTAGATCCCACTGAATCGGAGCGAGCAGTTTGGTTAGAGGAAAACACGCACAATTTTGAAGCCAGAGAAACTGAAGTTAGAGAGATGGCTAAATGGGTGACTGATGTCCCTAAACGGGGTCGCTGTCACTCAGTGCCTGACCAGGTCAGGTTGAAACTTGAGGCAAAAGGAAAACCGTGCACCCCGGTGAATACACACTTATCAAAATACCTACTCACGTTGCCAGTGAAGTAGAAACAGTAACTCAGCTCTAAATTAAAAACATGACTGTGTAGAAAAGCCTGTGTCACCAATCTCTTGGAAGCTTCCCCACTTGTCAGATTTTACCAACTCACTGTAGGGAGACAGAGGCAGATTTGCAATTTGTGGATGATTAGAGGCCAGTACACTGACGATACAGTCATCTAGGCCTGTAGAGCAAACATCACATCTTTAAACAATATGTTGTGCTCATCATAAGCTTCCAGCTATAGCTTTACAGATGGCATTTAAATATTTCCAAAGTCCAGTACATAGCATTTCTGAACCCTCTTAGATAATGCACCTCTGGTCAGTGCTTCATTCCCCTCCTTGAATGCTGGCTTTGTTACCATTCGTGCAGAGATGTTTACCTGGATGGGGGAAGATTATATTTTCAAATCTACTAAGGTAGTTATAGTAAAGAATAGGAAGAAAAATGGGTATTAAGAGGAGTGCGGAGGAGGGTGAAAATTTTTCGAAATAAAGCCAGGGAAGGTTGCATTTGGAAATTCAGAGTTACACCAGAATCCTCCAAAAGACGTTGGCAGGGCAGGGTTTAAATCTGTGATTCTAAGGTGTCTTTTATGTGGTTCATTGCTAAAACAAAATCATCCTCAGAAGAGTTAGCACGTGTGACATGTGGAATTAGCCACGGTAAAAGCCTGGGCCGTTCCTTGCGACTCTGACCTGGATCTGTCAGTCCCACAGTGAGAGCTGTGCAGAACTCACAATGAGGAGGCAGAACAAGGACATAGAGGGCCAATGTTTGTGGCCCTTGGGTCACAATGACAAACAAGTAAAGAGCAAGCAGATGATATCATGCTTTACATGACCAGGAAACCACGAATTACTAAGTATTCATCTTAAGAGGCAAGGTCTGAAGGTGTTTATTTTTCTTTGGTTAAACAAATGGTAGCCAGCATCTCATGGTGCCTATCTAACAGGGTTATAGCATGTCAATGATCAACAAATTACTAACAAGCTTAATATGGATTGGGAATGCAGCTGACTGCGAGAGAACTTTTCTCTCAGGCACGCAACTCTGGGTTCCATCCCCAGCAATTCACATGTAGGCTGTGCATGGTGTCAGAAGCTGTTAACCTTATCATTTAGGGAGGAGATAGGGTGACCAGGAGTTCAAGTTTATCCTTGGCTACTTAGTAACTTTAAAGCCAGCGTGGGGTACATGAGTCTCTATGCCTCACTCCAGAAGATGAAGCCTAATGTGAACATAAATTAAACACACACATGCGGACACGTGCACACTCATAGTTTTTAGTATGAGTCTAATTTTCCGATTTGAGTTTTTTTTTTTTTGAGTCTCACCTTTGCAGTAGGTCAAATGACTGGCATATTTTAAGGTGTTCTAAGACAAATATTTCTCGGAATAGCTTTTTCCACATTCTTTATTTTGAAAATGGTCAACATGCCAATGCTTTAGTCTCGGTACTGTTCAAAGTATTCAATTCTCGTGCAAGTGTGGTTAGAGAGCCATGATTTATCACTCTGAGCTGGAGTCCAAATGCTCTGAGACTCAAGGTCAGAAATATAGGAGTTAGGGGAAAAAAGGAGTATCCTAAAAAACCGTCAGTGTGACAACATCTGATGACATTTCAACTGTCCTCAGAGAAGCCATGTTCTACGCTCACTTCATCTTTGGCCAGGCTGGAAGACTGGAAGAAAGAAAATACTAGAAAGTAGGTTCACTCTGGGAAGACAGTGGGGCACTTTTCAACCCCTCAAGGTGGGATGCCTTATGGCGTGCACCGTGGCGCCTGCGCAGTGACCCTGGACTTCCCTTGTACCCACAGCTATGCTGCGCCTTCTGCGTCCCCCCTCCTCCAATGGGAGTGCCCACTGCAGCTACTCCACCCTTCTTTCACAATTTTGCATGGGTGTGAGAGTGTGGGGAAAACATTTCTTTCAGCTCATGCATTTTCCATATCAAGACGAGCCCGGTGGAATTGACCAAGAACTCACCAGAGCATTTTCTAGACGCTTGAGCTGGGTGCAGTGGATGGCCAGCATCTCTCTCAGAGAGACTTAGGTGCGATTTATGCAGAGGGAAAAGAGATCGCATAAAAGGAGCAAGCACAAACTCCTACCTCGGGTTCTTAGATTCCATTGCCACTGCGTGGAGGAACGGGCAGTTCTGGGGCAATAAATCTAGGCAACAGGATGATGCCAAAGGCAGTTACAGACCAGTGCACCATTCTACCCCCTCCATTTCCACCGACACTGGGAGATCCAGGAATCAGAGCTAAGAGCTCTTAAGTGCGCATGTTTGTGTGGCTGAAAACAGTTCTTTGAAAGTTTTTAGCAAGGACACACTACTTCCAAGTCTAAAGGATAAATGCTTTAGGAAAAGGGAGTCCAGAGTGCAGGAGCCCAGATGTGAATTGCTCTATTGGTGGCAATATCATCTTTTGTCATGTTGAGTCTATCTTTTAAAATAAAAGTGAAAATACATTCAGGAAACATGGATCTATAGAAAAAAATAGGAAGGTGGAAGCATTTAATTAAACAACCTGCTGTGTTCTGCCTAGTTAATGTAGCTTTGAACCTACTCAGAATATAAGGGTAAAAGAAAAAACCTCGTAATTGAGATTTTCTTTCTTTCTTTCTTTTTCTTTCTTTCTTCCTCTCTTCTTCCTTCCTTCCCTCCCTCCTTCCCTCCTTCCCTCCTTTCTTTCTTTTTGTCTTTCTTTCTTTCTTTCTTTCTCTCTCTCTTTTTTTCTTTCTTTCTTTCTTTTTTTTTTTTTTTTTTTTCTTTCTTTCTTTCTTCCTTTCTTCTTCTCTTTTTTTTTTTTCTTTTTTTTTTTTTTCTTTCTTTTTTTTTTTCTTTTTTTTTATTATTAACTTGAGTATTTCTTATATACATTTGAATGTTATTCCCTTTCCGGTTTCGGCAAACATCCCCTCCCCCTCCCTTCCTTATGGGTGTTCCTCCCAACCCTCCCCCATTGCTGCCCTCTCCCAACAGTCTAGTTCACTAGGGGTTCAGTCTTAGCAGGACCCAGGGCTTCCCCTTCCACTGGTGCTCTTACTAGGATATTCATTTGCAACCCTACGAGGTCAGAGTCCAGGGTCAGTCCATGTATAGTCTTTGGGTAGTGGCTTAGTCCTGGAAGCTCTGGTTGGTTGGCATTGCTGTACATATGGGGTCTCGAGCTCCTTCAAGCTCTTCCAGTTCTTTCTCTGATTCCTTCAACAGGGTCCCGTTCTCAGTTCAGTGGTTTCCTGCTGGCATCGCCTCTGTATTTGCTGTATTCTGGCTGTGTCTCTCATGAGCGATCTGCACTCACATTTGATCATCCGTCTTGAGTTTCATTTGTTCTAGGCATCTAGGGTAACTCAAGCATTTGGGCTTAATAGCCACTTATCAATGAGTACATACCATGTATGTCTTTCTGTGATTGGGTTAGCTCACTCAGGATGATATTTTCCAGTTCAACCATTTGCCTACAATTTCATAAAGTCATTGTTTTTGATAGCTGAGTAATATTCCATTGTGTAGATGTACCACATTTTCTGTATCCATTCCTCTGTTGAAGGGCATCTGGGTTCTTTCAGCTTCTGGCTATTATAAATAAGGGCGATGAACATAGTGGAGCACGTGTCTTTTTTTATATGTTGGGGCATCTTTTGGGTATATGCCCAGGAGAGGTATAGCTGGATCCTCAGGCAGTTCAATGTCCAATTTTCTGAGGAACCTCCAGACTGATTTCCAGAATGGTTGTAGCAGTCTGCAACCCCACCAACAATGGAGGAGTGTTCCTCTTTCTCCACATCCTCGCCAGCATTTGCTGTCACCTGAGTTTTTTATCTTAGCCATTCTCACTGGTGTGAGGTGAAATCTCAGGGTTGTTTTGATTTGCATTTCCCTTATGACTAACGATGTTGAACATTTCTTTAGGTGTTTCTCAGCCATTCGGCATTCCTCAGCTGTGAATTCTCTGTTTAGCTCTGAACCCCATTTTTTAATAGGGTTATTTGTCTCCTTGCTGTCTAACTTCTTCAGTTCTTTGTATATTTTGGATATAAGCCCTCTATCTGTTGTAGGATTGGTAAAGATCTTTTCCCAATCTGTTGGTTGCCGTTTTGTCCTAACCACAGTGTCCTTTGCCTTACAGAAGCTTTGCAGTTTTATGAGATCCCATTTGTCGATTCTTGATCTTAGAGCATAAGCCATTGGTGTTTTGTTCAGGAAATTTTTCCAGTGCCCATGTGTTCCAGATGCTTCCCTAGTTTTCTTCTATTAGTTTGAGTGTGTCTGGTTTTGGAGGTCCTTGATCCACTTGGACTTAAGCTTTGTACAGGGTGATAAGCATGGATCGATCTGCATTCTTCTACATGTTGACCTCCAGTTGAACCAGCACCATTTGCTGAAAATGCTATCTTTTTTCCATTGGATGGATTTGGCTCCTTTGTCAAAAATCAAGTGACCATAGGTGTGTGGATTCATTTCTGGGTCTTCAATTCTGTTCCATTGGTCTATCTGTCTGTCTCTGTACCAATACCATGCAGTTTTTATCACTATTGCTCTGTAATACTTCTTGAGTTCAGGGATAGTGATTCCCCCTGAAGTCCTTTTATTGTTGAGGATAGTTTTAGCTATCCTGGGTTTTTTGTTATTCCAGATGAATTTGCAAATTGTTCTGTCTAACTCTTTGAAGAATTGGATTGGTATTTTGATGGGGATTGCATTGAATCTGTAGATCGCTTTTGGTAAAATGGCCATTTTTACTATATTAATCCTGCCAATCCATGAGCATGGGAGATCTTTCCACCTTCTGAGGTCTTCTTCAATTTCTTTCTTCAGAGTCTTGAAGTTCTTGTTGTACAAATCTTTTACTTGCTTGGTTAAAGTCACACCGAGGTATTTTATATTATTTGGGTCTATTATGAAGGGTGTCGTTTCCCTAATTTCTTTCTCGGCTTGTTTCTCTTTTGTGTAGAGGAAGGCTACTGATTTATTTGAGTTAATTTTATACCCAGCCACTTTGCTGAAGTTGTTTATCAGCTTTAGTAGTTCTCTGGTGGAACTTTTGGCATCACTTAAATATACTATCATATCATCTGCAAATAGTGATATTTTGACTTCTTCTTTTCGATCTGTATCCTTGATCTCCTTTTTGTTGTCTGATTGCTCTGGCTAGAACTTCAAGAACTATATTGAATAAGTAGGAGAGAGTGGGCAGCCTTGTCTAGTCCCTGATTTTAGTGGGATTGCTCAAGTTTCTCTCCATTTAGTTTAATGTTAGCAACTGGTTTGCTGTATATGGCTTTTTACTATGTTTTGGGTATGGGCCTTGAATTCTATTCTTTCCAGGACTTTTATCATGAAGGGGTGTTGAATTTTGTCAAATGCTTTCTCAGCATCCAATGAAATGATCATGTGGTTTTGTTCTTTCCGTTTCTTTATATAATGGATCACCTTGATGGTTTCCGTATATTAAACCATCCCTGCATGCCTGGGATGAAGCCTACTTGATCATGGTGGATGATTGTTTTGATGTGCTCTTGGATTCGGTTTGCCAGAATTTTGTTGAGTATTTTTAAATCAATGTTCATAAGGGAAATTGGTCTGAAGTTCTCTTTCTTTGTTGGGTCTTTGTGTGGTTTAGGTATAAGAGTAATTGTGGCTTCATAGAAGGAATTCGGTAGTGCTCCATCTGTTTCAATTTTGTGGAATAGTTTGGATAATATTGGTATGAGGTCTTCTATGAAGGTCTGATAGAATTCTGCACTAAACCCGTCTGGACCTGAGCTCTTTTTGGTTGGGAGACCTTTAATGACTGCTTCTATTTCCTTAGGAGTTATGGGGTTGTTTAACTGGTTTATCTGTTCTGATTTAACTGGTACCTGGTATCTGTCTAGGAAATTGTCCATTTCCTGTAGATTTTCAAGTTTTGTTGAATATAGGCTTTTATAGTAAGATCTAATGATTTTTTGAATTTCCTCTGAATCTGTAGTTATGTCTCCCTTTTCATTTCTGATTTTGTTAATTTGGACACACTCTCTGTGTCCTCTCGTTAGTCTGGCTAGGGGTTTATCTATCTTGTTGATTTTCTCAAAGAACCAACTTTTGGTTCTGTTGATTCTTTCTATGGTCCTTTTTGTTTCTACTTGGTTGATTTCAGGTCTGAGTTTGATTATTTCCTGCCTTCTACTCCTCCTGGGTGTATTTGCTTCTTTTTGTTCTAGAGCTTTTAGGTGTGCTGTCAAGCTGCTGACATATGCTCTTTCCTGTTTTTTTCTGCAGGCACTCAGCGCTATGAGTTTTCCTCTTAGCACAGCTTTCATTGTGTCCCATAAGTTTGGGTATGTTGTACCTTCATTTTCATTAAATTCTAAAAAGTTTTTAATTTCTTTCTTTATTTCTTCCTTGACCAGGTTATCATTGAGTAGAGCATTGTTCAGTTTCCACGTATATGTGGGCATTCTTCCATATTGTTATTGAAGACCAGCTTTAGGCGTGGTGGTCGATACTTGCACGCATGGGATTATTTCTATCTTTCTGTATCTGTTGAGGCCTGTTTTTTTTTGACCAATTATATGGTCAATTTTGGAGAAAATACCATGAGGAGCTGAGAAGAAGGTATATCCTTTGCTTTAGGGTAGAGCGTTCTATAAATATCCGTTAAGTCCATTTTGGCTCATGACTTCTCTTAGTCTGTCTCGTCTCTGTTTAATTTCTGTTTCCATGATCTGTCCATTGATGAGAGTGGGGTGTTGAAATCTCTACTATTATTGTGTGAGGTGCAATGTGTGTTTTGAGCTTTAGTAAGGTTTTCTTTTACGTGTATGTAGGTGCCCTTGTATTTGGGGCATAGATATTTAGGATTGAGGAGTTCATCTTGGTGGATTTTTCCTTTGATGAATATAAAGTGTCCTTCCTTATCTTTTTTGATGACTTTTAGTTGGAAATTGATTTTTGTTGATATTAGAATGGCTACTCCAGCTTGCTTCTTCAGACCATTTGCTTGGAAAGTTGTTTTTTTCCCAGCCTTTCACTCTGAGGTAGTGTCTGTCTTTGTCTCTGAGGTGTGTTTCCTGTAGGCAGCAGAATGCAGGGTCCTCGTTGCGTATCCAGTTTGTTAATCTATGTCTTTTTATTGGGGAGTTGAGGCCATTGATGTTGAGAGATATTAAGGAATAGTGATTATTGCTTCCTGTTATATTCATATTTGGATGTGAGGTTGTGTTTGTGTGCTTTTCCTCTCTTTGTTTTGTTGCCAAGACGATTAGTTTCTTGCTTCTTCTAGGGTATAGCTTGCCTCCTTATGTTGGGCTTTACCATTTATTATCCTTTGTAGTGCTGGATTTGTAGAAAGATATTGTGTAAATTTGATTTTGTCATGGAATATCTTGGTTTCTCTATCTATGTTGATTGAGAGTTTTGCAGGATACAGTAGCCTGGGCTGGCATTTGTGTTCTCTTAGGGTCTGTATGACATCAGTCCAGGATCTTCTGGCCTTCATAGTTTCTGGCGAAGTCTGGTGTGATTCTGATAGGTCTGCCTTTATATGTTATGACCTTTTCCCTTACCTGCACCCCAATATTCTTTTTTATTTTGAGCGTTTAGTGTTTTGACTATTATGTGACGGGAGGTGTTTCTTTTCTGGTCCAATCTATTTGGAGTTCTGTAGGCTTCTTGTATGCCTATGGGTATCTCTTTTTTTAGGTTAGGGAAGTTTTCTTCTATGATTTTGTTGAAGATATTTACTGGTCCTTTCAGCTGGGGTCTTCACTCTCTTCTATACCTATTATCCTTAGGTTTGATCTTCTCATTGAGTCCTGGATTTCCTGTATGTTTTTGGACCAGTAGCTTTTCCGCTTTACATTATCTTTGACAGTTGAGTCAATGATTTCTATGGAATCTTCTGCTCTGAGATTCTCTCTTCCATCTCTTGTATTCTGTTGGTGAAGCTTGTATCTACAGCTCCTTGTCTCTTCTTTTGGTTTTCTATATCAGGGTTATTTCCATGTGTTCTTTCTTGATTGCTTCTATTTCCATTTTTAGTTCCTTCAACTGTTTGTTTGTGTTTTCCTGGAATTCTTTCAGGGATTTTTGCGATTCCTCTCTGTAGGCTTCTACTTGTTCTCTAAGGGAGTTCTTCACATCTTTCTTGAAGTCCTCCAGCATCATGATCAAATCTGATTTTGAAACTAGATCTTGCTTTTCTGGTGTGTTTGGATATTTCATGTTTGTTTTGGTGGGAGAATTGGGCTCCGATGATGCCATGTAGTCTTGGTTTCTGTTGCTTGTGTTCCTGCGCTTGCCTCTCGCCATCAGATTATCTCTAGTGTTACTTTGTTCTGCTAATTCTGACAGTGGCTAGACTGTCCTATAAGCCTGTGTGTCAGGAGTGCTGTAGACCTGTTTTACTGTTTTCTTTCAGCCAGTTATGGGGACAGAGTGTTCTGCTTTTGTGTGTGTAGCTTTGTCCCTCTACAGGTCTTCAGCTGTTCCTGTGGGCCTGTGTCTTGAGTTCACCAGGCAGGTCACTTGCAGCAGAAAAGTTGGTCTTACCTGTGGTCCCGAGGCTCAAGTTCGTTCGCGGGGTGCTGCCCACGGGCTCTCTGAAGTGGCAGCAACCGGGAAGATCTGCGCTGCCCCTTCCGGGAGCCTCCATGCACCAGGGTTTCAGATGGCCTCCGGTGTTTTTTTCTGGAATCAC